>NW_028277173.1:15878571-16030714 GCF_051122295.1 Plectrocnemia conspersa
TGCAGCTCACGTTTTTTGCTGCCTAATTGTATTATCAAAATATTTCGATGCGTATTTATATATGTATGTCTCACTCTCTTAAATATTTATCATAAAAAAGCTAAAACGTAGAATATCGATTTAAAATAAATATATAAATTATACCAGAGTGTTAAAGCTTACCCTTCGGCCGCTCTTACTCATACATTTATAATTCGTGCGGCGACAAAAGCTCACGTGTTCAAGCGCGTGTATAATTTAGAGTGTTGGCGAAAAATTTTCGCGACTTTAATGAAATTGCACGGAAATTTCGCAAACGGGGCCCAGGGCATAAATCCCAACCGGACGGGCATATCTTTCCGGCAAAACTGGCGCGTAAATTGGGCTTTTTTCCATGTTTAATGTTTTATGCGTGTGGCCCGGAGCTAATGATGTTCCGAAACTTTGTTTTGGGCGCTTTTCCTGTAATTTGGATGTTGTATAATAAACGCAATTAGTTCGGGAGCCGGGCGGCAAAAAGTGCTTAATTGACTTTAAGGCATTACACGAAAATATGAACATTAATGCTTGCGTAAGCAAGTGGCTCGACAAAAAATCCGAGCGCGCTACATTAGACACGGAAATATCTTCATTAACTCTATTGTTTGCGAAACTCACAGGCTGACACAAAAAAAACTTTTTTAATTATTTATTTATAAGCATGAGATAATTCAAGAATAAAATAGGTATCCATAGAGATTTTTTTTGGCAAGTACTAAAACTATTAGTGTTCCATAATATATTAGTATCCACTAAAATCTGTATGATATACCTAATATTTGTACATGCCTGGAGCAATAGTGGCCCACAAGCCAGAATCGGCTCGTTCATTTTTATCTATACAGCAAAAAGTATATAATATGTAAACAAACAAACGTTTGATCAATAAAAAATATTAGGATAAAATTCATAATAAATATTCTTATTGCAATTTAGTAACAATACATTGTTTTTGAATTTGTGGATTTCGTGATCTGGAAATTAAAAAAGGTCTATTGAAGTGTGAGTCTTATTTTTTATGATTTTCAAGGACGTAAACACACATTGTAAACATTCTTATGATTTTCTGTAGGTGATTTTAGTCAAAAAATCATATAAATGGCTATAAGGCTTATAAACTTTGAGTCCTTAAATTTTTATAAAAAGGCACAAATTTGAGCCCTAAAGTTTACATAAATGGCTATAAATTTGTAGACTTATTTTTTAGTTTATAAATACTTCTGGTCCTTTACCAGTGTTTTAAGGACCCATACAAATGGCCATAAATATGTAAACTTACACAAATTTGTAATGATTTCTAAGGTCTTCTGTGGGTGTTTTGAGCCCTTAAAAAATAATAAAGGCTATATAATCTTAAATTTTGAGTCCTAAAATTACTATAAAAAACCATAAATACGTCGACCTTGAGTCCCATAATTTATATAAAAAATTGTGCACTTATGCAAATTTGTATAGATAAGTCTTATCCAGGTTATTTGAGTCAAAAAATGCCTATAAATTTGTAGACTTGATTTGTATATAAGTATGTGAATATTTTAAACGCATAAAAAGGCTGAAAATTTATAAATTTAAATAAATTTGTTGAGATTTCTGAGATCTTTTGCGGATGTTTTGATCCCTAAAATTTATGTAAGAGGCAAAAACTTTGATTATTTACTCAAATTTGTACAGATTTTTAATGTCTTCTGCGGGTGTTTTGAGCACTTAATTTCTAATAAACGCTATTTAGTCTTAAACTTTGGGTCCTAAAATTCTAGTAAAAGATCAATTATTTGTCTCTAAAAGCTATAAATTTGTGCACTTAAGCAAATTTGTAAAGAGTTTTCAAGTCTTTTCTATGTAATGTGTGCCAAAAACTAACATATTTGTAGAATAAATCAAATTGGTGAAGACTTGAAACAGATAAATAAGCATTGTGGGTTATTTAAGGATTGTTTTAAACAAAAAATAAATAAAAAAACGGCTGCAAAAATGTGAACCTTAACACATCTGTAAGGATTTGTATGGTTTTAAAAGGTGTTTTGAATCCAAAAATACACAAAAAAGGCTAAAATGTGTAACTTTTGCCTAATTTGTAAAGATGTATGTGTTTTTAATGTGTTTTTTGAGCTTAAAAATATATCAAAAAAATTATGTGTTCAATTACATAAATTTATAATGAGTTCTAAGGTCTTCTGGCCTACTTAGATTGTAGACTTTATCAAATTTGTGAAGATTTTCAAAGTCTTTTATGTATAAAGCCACATAAAATGGCTGAAAATTTATAAAACTGATGTTTTTAACAAATGTTTTAAGCCTAAAAAGACAAAAAAATGCTAAAGTTCTTTAAACCTAATAAATTTATGAAGTCTTCTGAGATCTTTTGTAGGCCCTATATTTCTTTGTATCTATAAAGGCCTTAATTTGTGAATTTTAAGAACTATAATTCATATAAAAGGATATACAATTGTCGACTTATACAAGTTTGTACAGATTTCTGATGTTTTTACCGAATCTTTTGAAAGCAAAAACATGAAAAAAAGCTGTAAAGTCGTCAATTAAGATAAATTCGAAAGATTTTTGATGTCTTAAAGAATTGATCTTAACCTAAAAATATCTATAAATATGTGTATTTTAGGTTATAAATATGCATTTTTTTTAATTAAAAAATTCGTCCAGGCACACCAGTTAAATTTTGTTTATGAAAATTTACTACATCATCAGTAAGCAGTTATTTTAATTAAGACATTATTTTTCTTAACAGCATGCGGCCAGCAAAACAACATATTTTTTAACGATGAATATATAGAGTCGCATTGATTTATATTCAGTTAAAATAATTTAAAATATACAGATATTTCTCAAGGCGGAGAATCTAAAAGCACTTTGTTTTTGAAGGCTACGATAAAAACAGTGGTTTTGAATTAAACTATCTAACTAACTAAGAGAACTCACTGATAAGCAAAATTATTTGATTTGACTAGGCAGTATTTAATAGTATATACTTTTTAGTTCGCACAGACTTAATATAATAATTAGCGCTTGTATCATTTTATAAGGAAAATAACTTACAATTATTGAGCTATTTAATATTGTTCGTGAACATATTATTATCATCAGCACCCATGAAATATGTATTAGTCGTATATGGTGGCTAGTTATAGTATATTCGGGTACAAATGTGTGTGTTACCCAACAAATGAGACGCAATTCAAGCCTTAAAATGCATTTTCTATGCTGTTATGTTTAAAGAACTAATATAAAAAGGTAGTTATTTTTAAGTAAAGACACTAGAGGGCAAATTATATTACTGATCTATCGTAAGAAATGTTTATATGCTTCAACGTAAAAATAATTTGTTCTTTAAAAATGGTCGGGAAGGGAAAATATTTTTCCATATGCATAGGCAGTGTATATTTTTTATTTAAAAAATCTGGTTAAAGTGCTTTGGTAAAAGCGAAAATTCTGCCAAGAAGTTGGAGCCAAGTATAAATTTTTTTTGTGTCACACAAAAGTGTGCTTGCTCTCTCAAGAACGAGTTTTAACTTGTGCTATAAAATTAAGATATGGGATAACCATTATTGTAAAAAAATTATCTCAACCCTAAATTTTGGCTGGAACCAAATAAGGAATAGGTTTTATGATCTTTAGCAAGAGAAACGAGGCATAGAAAGTTTAAGAACTAATGCTTTTTAGTTTTATTATTATGTATTAAATCAACATAAACAATTCAGGTAAATAAATGTATGTTGTAATAATAATTCAAAAAGTGTAATGTGTGTATTATATTAAATTGCGTGTCAGCTTAGCGTGAGTTAAGTCTCATTCATAACACGCACCCTTGTGTAAATTATATAAATTTGTCGCACTTGTAAACGACGCAAAGTTCACCGGTGACTATAAAAATATATAGTATAAAACCAGTGATTGTTTATCAATGAACCATGAAGGTCGCAAGCTCCTTTTCGCAAAGCAAAATCCATGACCTATGCTTTTGGCTTGAGCGTTTCTATTCTGGGCTTTTACGAGGCTCTCGAGCTTGTAATTTTCCCGAAAACTTTGATACCATAAATTGATTCGGCAAACGCGAATTTCGGCATAACGTTTAATGTAAATAACAACTTGTTTTGTGGGTATGTAGACTATGATTTGGTAATAAAGTTTCAGTAACTCCTTGTTTGCGATTTAAAATTACCATTTTATATAAATTATTTATAATATGTTAAGGCGTATCTTATCTTTAACGTCAAATTTAAACAAATAAGATTTTTACATATCAATCTTGAGTATTATCTAGAGACATTAATTAAGGCAGCGTCTGTATGGCTCTTTGGCTTGCTCACATGACAAATGGTTATTTATCTGCATTGCAGTCGTGATAAAATCCAGCCACTGTTTCTTTTTCTAGAGATCGTCTGAAGTGGCTCATAGCAAAACGTGTTTAAACTCGTGACTAACTTTCGAGCACATGGCATCTTCCAAGCAAAAATTCATGCACATTTTCAGCAAAAAATAAATTCAACACACACCTCCGACGGTCGATAAATCAAGTTTGCCAAAGTTTGTGGCAAGTTGGTCGGAAAAGGAAAGAAAGAAAAAACCCAAGCGCAATCTCTCAGCGGTTGTTCCGGAAACAACGGACCCCGTTATTAATTACACCCCTCGTCATAAAGCTTCGGAAATTCTACGCCAGATCCGGCCCTGCGTCGGAGTATACGTCACAGTAACGTCGAATTTGAACTACGGGTTAAAGTTTGACTTTTGGATTTATGACGCAAGGTCGACTCGTGAACGGCTTTATCCGGATTTAAGTGCGAGTTTATATAATCTGTATTTATGATCTTTACTTGAGCTAAAGAATACATTATAATATTATAATTATTAATTTTTCTACATGTACGCTTAACTTTATACTGTCTTAAAGAGAAATGTGTGTATATGTATTATTAATATTATCATAAAAATATTTTCATATTTAAAACAAACTGTGTGACTTAAACGTCCAAGATTCATATTATTGAATTTTATAAAACCAGGCAGAACCTTACTTTATTTTAAATATATATACTATCTATCTATCTAAGGATATTCTAAAAGTAAATATTTTGAGCCTCTCTTTATTTATTTTCGTCTATCGATAATTTAATCTTCCGTGTTACGTTTTATAAATAACAGTTCTAAGGAAATATTTAAATTTTGCTAACATCACAGATCGCTTAACAATCATCGAAACAATTATATTATTCAATTTTTCAAACATTTCATCAGTGTTATTAAATATTGATTTCAGGAGTTCAGTTATATGTTTGTTGAATTTTACACTCTATCTGCATTCAATAATATGTCCTTCTTCACTTTCAATTTGTGCAGGCAATGATTGTCTACATTTTATAAATATTATTCCTTATGTTTTGACTTGATTAATTTCAATTCTCCATTTCATAAAATATTTTTTAAGGTTTTCAAAGAATTTTTGTAGTTTAACTGCAAAGGTACCATGACAACCAGCTTAGATTGCAGTGTCGTCGGCGTACATTGTTAGTTAAATATTTTTTAAGACTGGGATATCAACTAGATAATATAAATAAATTAATTTATAGTACAACTGCCTACGTTATTAATATTTATTTATAATAGTTGTATTGGAATTTCTTAAATGAAGAATTAATTTATGTCTTATTCATGTATATAACAAATTCGCTTATTTATCTAAATAAATTTTCTATAAATATACCGAAGAATTATAACCAGATTTCGACTCGAATCAGATTTACGTTCTTCGCGAAGATGTTTCACATAAAATACTCAAATTATTCGGCGAGAACAATCCCTGGGGTATGATAAATTTTCCACTTCTGTGCGAATTTTTCGCGTGGGATTCGCATGTTCGTCGTAATGACAGAGTCGTTATAAACGATAGAATCTCGTTATAGGCGGAGTGTGTGCCGTTTAAGCATCGTCCCGACACTAAGGATAGCCCATTAAGTGACGAAAGTTAACCCCTTCGACCGGGACCTCCTTGGGAGCGGGTCGTGTTATTGCAGCGCGGGGTGTTATGACTGTTGTGCCCGTGAAATTTATATTAACCTATAAATCTAGTTAGATAGCACTATGTTTGAAGAGGGTAGAGGCCTCGAAACAAATGGCTTGTAATATATATGGCGTCGCGGTTGGATGGAAACAAGTGTTATCCTGTTATCATCGTTATTATATTGGTCGAGGTGTGAGGAGTGCTAAATTCTCAGGTGAAAAGATTTATTACCGTTTTGATTGCTTTGAACTGTGCTTCTCAAGTAGTTTGTCGTAAATAATATAAATACAATATTTGTAGAAAACATACCCCAAAATATTTTAAATCAGATGATCGTTAAATCGTTTCTGAAACATTATTTGAGTATTTTCTTACAGTGAACCATCTGATTAGATTATTCATGTCGCATATAAAACAGAGGTAAAATTTTGTTTATATCAGATATAGTTTAAGTGACATTAAAAATGATTGATTTTGACATTTAAAAATCGAAAAAACTCTGACGCTTTAAAGCTTTTTAGGGGTTGGGAACTATATGGGTGATTGACCTCCTGGCCAATGAGACTCAATATGGAATATAGTAAGAGTTTTTTATTACAATATTTACATATGTGCGACGGATGATTAATGGCGAGACGTCTTCTAAAAGCGGCTGTAAATCTGGCGCAGAGATGATGTCTGTGGACGATCCTCAAGGTTATTGTAGCTGTTTGCAGCGAGTGTCAGGAGGCAGTTCCTCTAGCAGCGATGATTTTTCGGGAGTTCCAGGTCGCATCTTCGCGTCTGTCGGTAGGGGCGCGTCTGCTGGTTTCTTCGAGTGGCTGCTGATGACTTGTGACTTCGTGACTGCCCCTTTGGAATCCCAGCTTATATATTTAGGGCTACAATGCTTGCTGGCCAATGGCAATTATGCAGCGATCATCCAGAAACAGAACAGTGAAATAGGTCTACGCCTTTAGAAAGCGACGTATTGCATTTTTGCGAATGTGATTTATGATATTCGTGACCGTTTCACCACAAAGGAATTCTCTCAGTGACTATTTATTGTAAATAGTCGTGTTATTGATGAGATCGTAATGAGATCTGTGTGGTCCTTGTCCTTTACACTATTGTGTTGTTTCTCTCAATTATTGATGAATGATCAATTTTTGTCGCAGTTATTTTGGTCATCTGTGTGTGGTCGCTACAGCTTGGTAAATCATAACTAATAATAAATCTTTTTTACCTTCAATTAATTATTTAAAGCAAATTGCTCAAGTACCTGTGCTACGATTGTATCAATTCATATGGTTTGGGTTTTTTCACTCTTATCGTTAAATCTTCCACGTTAAGAAAATTAATGACATCTAAATTGTTGATGTGATTAGGCAGATTTAAAAATAACTTTTCATCCCAAGGTCTCGATGAAGATAAACGTTTAGCACTACACACACCAAAATACATTATTCTAGATTTTTTGACTGTTTGCTAAAGTTCCAATTCTGGATACTGTAGGTCCATGCGGGTTTCAGAACCTGTTTGTATAGTATAAGTTTTTCTTTTTTACGTATTCTTTTCAGTATAGTTTAGCATCTAGTGGCCTTCCCAGATTGTAGAAAATAATGATTTATATGTTTGTGTCGATTGGTAAAATTGATATGAACTGACTTACTCTTTTTAAATTTTATTCTCCACTACGAGGTCGATAATATCTTAGAAATTTAGTTATTCGGTTTGGTCATTGCTTCAACGTTATTATCACCAAATGCGATTGTAATGTTTTTCTCATCCTCTGGTAGGTCACTGGTGCACATTAGGTCGAGTAATGGGCTCAATACACTACCCTGCGGGACTCAAGCTTTATATTTCTTATTCTCAAAATAGGCATCCTCTCTTTTAATTCTAAACTATCTATCTGAGTTTTTTAATCTTATATATGAATCCATCATGTCACACCCCGTCAAGCGCCTGAGAAGCGTCGAAAAAGATGACCGAGCAGATTTTCATTTATTTTATTGCCTTATATATCACACTCGTTATCCTAAGCACGTGTTAAATGGTCAAGTGATCCTGACGAAACCCAAACTAGTGGTCAAGAATTATCCTTTTCTCCCCAATTAGGGGCGTCTTTTAAGGAGCTTTGAAAAAACTGGTAGCAGTGAAATTGTTCATTGGATTTGCCTGGGTTTCTGGAGCATGTTAGCTTTAAAAAGGCTGCGCGTATGATCTGTGTTATTTTAACGACAGTTTTTTGAGCACCGATTTTTGTACCCGATCAAGTCGTGTGGTTTTGATTTTAATTGTAATTGGTTGTAAATGGTATTGTATGGTAATTTTTTAAAGTAGTGTATTTTTGTATTTAAGTTTAATATGAACTGTTCATCGTAAATCAGAATTTTTATTGGTAAAAAAATCAAGTAACATTAATTTTTTTAGCATTTCATTAATATGAGACAAATATCTTGATCAGTAGTATGTTTCACCAATTTTAATTAATTATTATTTACCCAAATAAATCAAAGCATCGTTAAAATATAAATGTTTCTATGGCTATAACGATAATAACATTTAAACTGTAACTTTTTTTACTGTTATGTTTGTCTTTACGATAGTTTATGATATTAAATGTATTTAAGTTTATGCTGTATAATAATTATTAAATGATTTTTTTATTAAAAAAATGTCCAAGTTGTGCTATTTGAGTGGTAGCAAAATTGCCATATTATTATCTTATTTCACTAAGCAAGTTTATTATTTTAAATAAAAAAAATGTGATTCAAAATATAATGCTAAAAAATGAAACAAGTTGTTTCATGATTGATTTTTTTAATATTTCCAATATAATAATGATATTAATTATTCAATATATTTTCTATTAACATTGTCATATATGTACAACGGAAGTACTTACTACATACATGTGGCGTAAATACAATCCATACAAATTGAACCAGTAAAGAATAGTTTAAATATAATACGAGGAATCGATTGATGAAATTGTAGCGAAATTCGATATGTAAACTGATATGAGCACAATGTACAGTTTTAATGCAAATTTATATATTTACTTGCTGTCTACGTGTTTGTAATAACTATTATTTTTATTATTATACAAAATTAACCTTAGTTTCAATAATTCCAACTGCTGGTAAAAGAAGCTCTAATCGGTCGAGTAAATAAGCATTTTTTAACGTAACAAAATTTAGATATTTCATGTATAGATACAAAAAATTCAAACATTATTTACAGGTGTATTATATAATCGATACACATATATATTATAGATCGTTTTAACATCATCAGCACCGGTATTCAAATACAATATGATACAATTTTACGACGACTTATCCATAACCCGTCCACCATCATTCGAAAAATAAATATAATATACAAAACTCAACCTTGATTGATATATTTATCGCGCGCTGAATTTGCATGTTATTCAAATGTAAATAAACATAAATTCCCCGAGAACCCATTCGTGTATTAACGAGCGTCGTCTACTGCGAAATTTCACTTTAGAATTCAATCTTCCAGAAATCGCTGGAGGCGGTGTCACTTTGCGATCAAGTGTTCGCGCTTTTCTGATTTTTAGGAGAGTTTGCCGACTGTACTGGCATCGGCGGTCCGTGGGCTGCAATGTCCTCCCGGAAAGCCAAGAAGCCTAATTGAGCATGAGAAGCTTCGTTCAAAGCTCTGGACCTGATGCAGGCCCTGTACTGCTCGACCGAGAGCTTTTGTCCTCCTGGACCTCCGGAACAAACCTGCAATAAACAAAAATGTAAATTATCGCTTTTACCAAAATTAAATTCAGAATATGGCTTAAATCAGTAATAAACCAGTCATAGTCTAGTGGACTGAAATGTAAATTGGTTAAGCTGAAATTTATTTAATAATAAACAATTCAAGCTTTTCACACTCATGCCTCGATTTACGCGGTTTCAAGAAATATCGCGTAAATCGAGGCATTAAAAATATTATTCACATTATTTTAAATTATAAACATGCAATATATTCAGTAACACGCGTGCATTACAAAAAGCAACTCAGGACACATTACATGGGCAGTGGAAGAAGTTCCATATGTAGGTGAAGTGCAATAAGTGTGAGTTAGCTATGAACAATTTATTCTAAATTAAAAAAGGAGCCACACTACATGTGTGAAATCATATATGTTTCATTTAAAGTATTTAAAAATGATTTTTCTTAATTATAAATCGAGGGAAAAATGTTTATGCTATGAAAAATTTACATCTTAAAAATAATAAGTAATAGTGTAAAGCGTTTTAAGATTTTTATACATGAAATAATTACTGCAGAAAAATTTTTAAAATATGCAATCATTTTGTGTTTGTTGATGAACTTATTTACCTGGCAAAATAACAGCAGATCAGATGAATCTTAATGAATTATAATGAACTAAAAAATAAGCCAAGTAATAGTTTGTCCTTCTTTAAATATAAGGATTTAAAATAAATAAATCGTTTGATAAATTGGTTAAAGTTTGATAGTTTTGATTACACAACTATTTGTTATCACGATTACTTTTTATTTGGCTTTTATTAACACAAGATGAGTCTGTTAAAATTAGTTTCACTTTTTAACAAATATGTAGAAACATAGCATCAACTAAAGAGATGTTCAAAATTTAAATCATTTTATTCACTATTTCATAGTGCTTAATTAGATTAAATATAATTAATCAGCACAAAAGTTTGATACTAATTTTTGAGAGACCTAGGTGCGAATTATATTTGGACCATACTGTTTTTCAATTAAAATTGGGTTATGGATGTCAAAATAAGTGTTATTTCAATCGATCATCGCTAAATATGTTTTTCTAAATTTTCCTAATCTCACGGATAAATATTATGATGAATAATTAAAATAAAATCTAGCTTATTCGTGTACAGTGATTTTAATCTGTAAATATAGTTTTTAATTAATAAAATTATCGTCACTGATTTACAGACTTTGATTTCAATCTGGTATCTCATTATCTACTTTGCAGTTATGATTTGTTTACCCCGATATAATGCATTGGGTTAACGTCTGACAATAATTAAACATGATATTTGTTTGTACTTCTTCTGCCTGTCTAACTATAAAATTTTTTAGTGATTTTTCAATACAAAGTTTTAGGTAAATATATTATAAGCAGATATCTTTATTATTTTTCCTTAAATATACATATATACAGTATGTACTAATAAATGCCTTCAAAACAAACAATTTTTGCTTCTATAAAACTAATTAATTCAAGTGGTGATAATGTCAGTTGTTACTTGTTTATTTAATTATTGTTAGATAAGATAAGTTTTTAAATTACCTAAATCTAAGTAAAATTTTAGCAATTTCTCAGATTTACTCTTGGAGCTATATACAATATATTGTAGCTGTTGAGGAATTTCAATATAAAAAAATGTGTAATAGAATCTGAATGATAGGTACTGTGTTAAATTGTATTAGTGTTTATACATTTAATAGCGTTATTGTTATATATGTATATAAAAAAAGCTATTTATATTTATTCTAAAGGATTTTTTCTATTATTTACATAAATTAGAAACTAAAACATATTAGCTTTTATATATAATATGTCTTATAATAATATGACTTTAAACGGCATGATAATAGAATGCCGAACCTTCCGCTTCAAAGTTTTCCTTAGTCGTAGAATAAATAAAAAAAATATACTTATAACTTGTGATTGAAAACCAGTGGTTTTAAAGTATTGAAATTTGTTTATCATGCAGTTTGCTAAATTTACTTAAATTAAAATGCAAAAATAAATTTACATTAATTTCATACACCATATAAATAATTGTTAAATATATATTTTAAGATTATGCTACAAGTATGTGTTACATTTGTCTTACATTTACCTTAGGATGCCATATGTGAAAAATTCCGGGGTCAGTCGCCCTAACGACTTTCATATTTGACCTCACATATTTTCTATAAAGCATCACATCTTCGCCTCCCCACCCGACAATGTCTTCGTCAAATCCCCTCACGTTCAGAAAATCAGACCTACGGACAAAGAAACACACAAATGAAGACATATTTGTTGATTCATATGACACACGCTGTACACAGGGTTGTACAAGAAAAATAATTATGAATTTATTTTAAAAATTGGATCGATTAGGTTAGTTCACTGAGGCGTATGACGTTCGTAAAGATAAAACGTCACGCAATCTGACGAAAAAAATTGAAATACTCCAATCTTCCTCGTCCGGTTGAAGGGCTTTCATTTTCTCCCACCCTCAAAAATGATTGACTTATCTTGTTAAATACAACCGAGCAGGCGTATTTTTATAATAAATCACGATCGCCGAAATTGGTCTAATAAAGTGTGCTAAAATCGAATTAAGCTCCTTGTCCGGACTTAGTGGGAATCTAAGTGTAGTTTTGAGTCGGTTAGTGGCCTTAAATGGTGTCACGTAGTTAATGGAATTAGTCCTTAAATTAGATTCACGCAACTATGCGGAGAATTTAGAGAGACATAAATAATTGCTGGTTCGTAAATTAATAAGAATAGCATTCAGATCATTTAGGAATCCAAATACATTGAGATGATTGTAAGGAAGTCCTAGAAGTTACAAAGCAACGTCGAAAACTAATTATATATCATATAAAGGCATGACACAATGAAAAATATTTCATTGTAGTGTTTTTAATAAAGGGCGTTGAGAATATGATAATAATTGCCTACAATATTCGATTATTGAAGCCAAATTCAATACGCGACAAAAGATCTTCATACTCATTCACCATTATTCAAAATACCTTTACAAGAACAATGACTAAACTAGTACAAACTATAGTTTTCTTATAAATAATTATTCAGATGTATAACCAGTTTTAATGCATTCTGTTTGCTACAAAAAATTAGTACTATCTATTATATATTAGATGCTTTAAACTTATTTGATTTTATTTCTTTTCATTATTTTTCTTTGCTAAAAACGCAAAATGGCAGTTTTATTATAAAAAATAATATCATATATGTATATATTTATATATGATATATACAATACCTATATAAGAAATATTGTTATAGAAGTTAGTATTTTTAATTAATTTGCTGAAATTTTATGTTGTTTTTAGCCGTTTTAATATATTTTAGAAATTATATTAAAATATTTAATATTATAGTGGATTTATATTTTTATATAAAATTATGATTTTAATAAAATAAGCATGAATAGTCAAATAGTAAAATTATCGATAATAAATATCAAAAATAAATAGTCTAACATATTTGTTAAAAAAATGTACAAAAAAAATATTTTTGTCATAATGATTGGCTTAGACTGGTTTATTTTTATTATTTTTTCAAGGATATTAAAATATTTTATGTAACGTTTATAATTATTATGGATAAAAAATGAATGAAGTAAAAAGTAAAAAAAAACTATTTAATAACATATATGTGTTAATAAATCTTTGTAGTATAAAAATTATTATAATATGAACTATATTTATGCTGATAATTTTAAAGAATAAAAATACACAAAAAACTGAAAAGCAATTACTTAAATTAAATATACGGTATAATTATATACTAATAATATTGTTTAAGAAAAATACTAACCAGTTTTTGTAGAGATTTCTATATTTATACACAATAGCGTGCTAAAAACGTATTATATTCGAGATCATCATATTTCGTGTATAAGTAAATGTGTTATATTTTTTTATATATATTTTTTAACTCTTAAAATAGTTATTAAAATATTTCATACAAAAAATAAAATAAAAAACTATACATAAAAGTTAATAAAACTGTATAATTTAGTCAATAGTTCCATAAAAATTGATATTCATCAATAAACTCTAAAACATTATGTGGTAAAAAAAATATTTTTAAATGATACCACCAATCAATAATTAGGTAAAATATTTTTATTTTTCAGCACACCTTTTTGGCTTTCAATACTACTAGAATACATAAAATCATTAAACTATTAAACGGTTCAATGAGTTCGTGGCCTAATTCGTTGTGGCACACTATTTTGATCACTTGTATAAGTTTTGTATGCTCGTAAAGTTGTACAGTCGATTTTTTTTTCATTATGGCCCAAATATGTTTGCCTTAAATTAAACCAATGTTATATTGTTGAATTATTAACTATTACGGCGCAGGTCTAAAGATTCCAGTTTAAGTCTATATGTTTCTTTATCATCTATAGTATGCTGTGTTCGTTTTATTATTTATTTTAAATTTAATTTTCACCGATTCGATTAAATTGAATTAAAATTCATAAAATTGCAGTTTAAATTTAAGCTCAAATGCTTTCAAATCGAAGGGAGTCGATGAAGTGAATAACTTCCATTCCGGAATATAAGAAGCACCCCCATACAATATGGCTATCTGGAGAATTTTTCGTCCCCTAGACTATAAACGTAGTGATTTCCGTCTGATCCATATAATTTTATTTTAATCTTATCAAATAGTGTCACTCCAGATTTTGTGTCAATTAGCTTATTTTAGGTATGTATACTAATTTATTTAGTTAATAACGTTTATGGGCAGATATATGACTTTACATATCCTTTACTAATCCACATTTATTTAATTATTAAATTAAACAAGTACACTGTTAAAATACAAATTTACGCCTATCAATCGAGCACAGTAGTAGTATCACTCAATTTTTATCGTTGACCCAATTTCTTGCATCCATTTCTAACTGACGATTGATAAAACTTTTCTTTTCTCAAAAAAATTTTTCTCGAAAGTCTACACGTGTGGAATCTAATATATTTGATTTGAAGGAATTAAAAAAAAATATTTTAACTGCATAAAAGTAAAAAGTATCACGTAAATCGAGGAATAAGTATAAGTATTTTTATTTGATTTTTTTTTCGAAATGTATACAATAATTATTTAGTTCATTTTTTTACCTCCATCATTTTACATATAAATACTTTTTGGTTTCGTTGCTATGAGAATAAGTTTTTTAATGTTTGTTAACCCTGAGGGGTTGTGACTTCGCAGCCAGTAAGACGCAGGTGGAAACTAGTGAGAATTTTATTAGATTATAAGCGGACCTTTATATTGCGATAGAATATGGTGGGCGAGATCGTTATTCTCTATGCAGTGGTGGAGAAGCCGGCGCAGGGATGATGTCCATGAAAAAGTATTAAAGGTATTTTAGGTGCGGCAGCGACAGTGTAGCTCAGGTTTATCCCTCTCTGCTACGGTGCTCGTATGGTAGAGTCCCTTTTGTGTGTTATTTATAAGAAACCCATATTTTTTCTAATCGTAACGGATGATCCGATTTTTGTCTAGTTTATCCTTATTGATAAATGATAACTTTTAATCAGATTAATTAGCGCGAGTTTCATATTAACCCTACAGTTTTTTTAAGTAAAAGTTGTATCATATTTTTGATAAACTTATAAGTTATGATAAATAAATGAGATGCAGAAATTTTAAATATATTGAACCAGACACTCTTAGAATATTTTAAAATGTGGTTTTTATTTTTCTCGTTAACATCAAGGACTAACCTGATAAAATAAAATAAGGAAGATTTATACGGTAATTTAACATTAGCAAAGAAGAGCCATTACATTCGATAGCAACAAATAAAACGTCTGAGAAATATATTAACATGCTTTATTTTTTATCAGTGATATATATTACGAGATTAGGGAGTGACTGGGTTGCGCAGAAAGAAAACTTCCGACACGTCCGAGTTCAAGGGGCGAGAGCGGAAAAAATAACCATTTTGGAGAGAAAATTTTGCAAGGGTAGAAAAAGTAAAATATGACCCGACGCCATCGGAGGTAGACCGTAAAATATTTTATCGAATATTTCGCTATCCGATTTCATTTAGCTCTGAGATTCTTGCAAGCCCTCCGCTCGCTAGTAATGCCATAGTGATACTAATAATGCCGGAAAGAGAATTCCATAAGATGTCATATCGGACGCGCGAACAGTCTGTTGAATGGCTTTCATATTAATTTACGACCCGGCAATTATTTATGTCGATAGAAATTTGCAGAGGGTGCATAACGTTAATGGCGTCTCAATATCATATATTAATCTAATGCATCATCTATTGAGCTAAAAATAATTTACTATGTATTGACTAGTGGTGTAATTAATATAAAGGTAGTGGATTTTATAAAAATAGGACGAATGTATAAATCTACATTAAATTATAAAAAATAATTAGACGGCTAATAATCATATTAGTAAATAAATATACAAAAGTAAATAGCGTATCTATTATTTCATTATAGTTTCTGTGCTTTAGGTTTTATTATAAATACTAAATAACAATTTCCATTATCTATATTAAGCTTGAATTCTGTTTTATACTGAGACACATTTAATGTTCGCTTAAAAAGAAATAAGATTGATAATGTCACTTTTTTTGATATGTGATTTTCCGTATTGTTGGTCGTCGATTTTTGGTCAACCGTACAAACGGTGAAGTTAGTTAAAGCGTGAAATAAGGTTGGCAATCCATCAAAGCGTGAATCGTTTGGGGAAAACTGAGGCGTCCGACATGACAAAGTTCAAATCCCCCTTCGTGCCCATTGTCATAAATCTACGAGATATGATTATTAGAGAAGACGACCCTTGTTTCTGCCATACCAGACATATACACATACATACACACGCATACGCACACATACGCAATTATAAAAAATACTACAATAATAAGAAATATCATTATTAAACTACAACGTATCAAGCAAAAAAATAACCGTTTATATTTCAATAAACATGCTGCTTTATGATATATGAATACGACATATGACTTTATATAATAGATTACCAGAGACAATATTCTATATTTTATCTAATATAATTTTCCATGCCAGTTAAGCAATTTTTTTAACATATACCGCAAATTATTCATTAGATTTAGTTCTCTCTTTGATGCAAAATAATTTTAGAGTGTTCTAATACAAGGATCGTATTTAATAATATTTTTATATATACATCCATTAAGAAGCATTTTAGCATCTCTTTACGCTCAAGATTAACAGGATCCGAATTTTTTTAAATTTTTATTATAAGAACAAAATTCTTTGGGCTAAATAAGGGTTTATATAAACCAGCTGCTTTACATAGAGACTTGGAAACTTATTTTCTGGACTTTTTAATTCAAAATATAATATAAAATAGACTTTTTCGCTGCTTAACACATTATTTACTATTATTTAAGGCAAGATAACTCGCGCGTGACGTCATCAGAGAGAGGGATAAACTTATTTTTAGTACTGTTTTTTGTATAAAATGTTTTATGAGAAAACAAGTAGAATTTTTTTATACACAGCGCATTTAATTATTTTTATTACAATTTAATGTTACAAGGTACATGTTTTATGTTGACGAAGAAAGAGTTATCAATTAAATAAAAAAAAAATGTGATGCAATTTGCATTCAAACACCCTCATCTGCGATTCACCAGAGCTGTTATGAACCAACATTATAAAAATCGCGACACTTAGTTACAAAAAAGAAGACGCCACACAGTTAAAACAGCAGAGACGAGAAAAGACCAGGATACTGCATCGATACGAGAGACACCAGAGAGCATCAAGACAGATACCAGCTGCTCCACCGAAGTCACAGCCGACAATAATACAACTTGACATGCCAGCGAATACTCTCTGACTTCCAATATCTGCCATTTCAACTCCACCACCTGATGTATGTGGAAATTTATGTATGTTTATTAAATAAACTGTCTAAACAAAACCCGAATTTTTTCATATTTTGGAAAGCTTTACCTAATCAATTAATTTGTTTACTAATGCTGGTTTGATTTGCTACTTACAAATCTAATAAAATAATATTCGCTCTATAAGCCGCAAATGAATTGCTGCTATTCTATTGCTTATATATTTATTTTATTAAATTAAATCATATACATCAAGAACTGTCATGTAAGCTCAAACACCTATATTACCCCTTTTATGTCATCATCATACATTTTTTTTAGAAATAGTTACAATGCTTTATAAATACGTGAATATTTTAGGCATCGTAATATTGAAATGCTTCGGAAGCATCTTTGGTTCAACGGTTCCTTACAAGGGTATAACAACGGTCGAGAACTTGTCGAGAGCAAGCGAACCTTGATCATGTATTCGTGGCCCTACTTTACAACAAGCCACAGATTACTCTTCTTGTCTTGTAGATTTACAAAGAAGGGATTTTCCGCTTTTGCTAGGGTCGGCCACAACTTTCCCCCTATTATACATCTGTTTAAAATCCCTTTATTAATATTAAATTTTGACATTACTAGCTGCTTCAAGTTACAAAGTTATTGTTTGGTGAAATTCAAGATGTTGAACGATGAACATCCTTTTGATGTTCAGTTTTGATAGGCGTGACACGTAAGAGGGTCATAGTAGCTTTTTAGTGACATTATAAAATATATTTTATATATTTTATAATGTCACTAAAAAGCTGATATAGTTACGTAACTAATGTACA
Organism: Plectrocnemia conspersa; assembly: GCF_051122295.1. Taxonomy (NCBI): domain Eukaryota; kingdom Metazoa; phylum Arthropoda; class Insecta; order Trichoptera; family Polycentropodidae; genus Plectrocnemia; species Plectrocnemia conspersa. Next base: position 15,897,051 of record NW_028277173.1, read on the forward strand.
AAATATTTTTTTTAATTTAAATATTTCTAGATGGATTTCATAAACATAATGAAAAAAATCATATTATATTTAATAAAAAATATTATAATCAAGATATTATTTCTTGTCTATTTTAGGTTATTATTATTTAACTTAACATTGCCAAAACATTTAAATAGTAGTATAAAAGTGAAAAGTAAGCAACAATAAGACTCGATTATTGTAAAATATCAAGCATTGTTTATGTTTTATTTTTTTGTATTAATGTCGAGGCTTTTTTTTCACATTTTTAGGTTATACATTTTTCACTCTCGATATCTGCAACCGATCTTATATAAACCAGAAAAAATAGTCACAGATAATTAGTAGTTTATAACAACGATCAATTTAAGGCAATCGAGTGCCATTTTGCATCAACATTGTCTTGTGCTTTATTTATGTTTATGTTCCAAATTATTTACTTTCATTTTCAAGGAAATTCAATCGCAACTTTGTTTGTATAATATTTTCTTCGAAACCTGTTTTTCGTAGTTCTTGTAGAATATCACGTAATCTATACATTATTTTTATTGTTAAGTTAAAATATTCATTGTGATGCTTTCTGTGTTGTTTAGTTTTATACATTGCAGAATTTTATTCTTCGCGGAAAGGGTTGGCGTAAATATATTATTTATTTCATATAAGCATTTATGTGGGCGTTACTTTCATTTCTATATAAATTCATCATGTATTTTTAAATTGAAACGTGTGTGCCTTTTATGATAATTTATATAACACATCACAAATTGTATTCATACATAAATGGCACATTTAATTTAACAATCAATTGTTAAAAGCAAAGAAATACATATTTTGCGTCGATAACGGAGTTGTCATTTTTTTCGTACCTGGAATTGGCCGCAAATCAATATTTATTCCGCAACCTTTTGCTGCAAAATGTACGACTAGCTATTCAGTTGGCTTATTTGTATTCAGAGCAGTGTCCGCAGCCGGCCCTGCCTTTCCAGTACAATAATTCTGAACGTATTTCCGATTCTTAAAAAAGTATGACAAAGGTGTGCCTATTTAAATTTTATTCATTATTATTTTTAAACACATTAAAAAATATTCAAATAATTTTGTTACCCTGTATATAAGTATGATAAAATTGTATTATCCATGCAATGCTTAGTAATTATTAATTATGGTTTTCTATAATATTAAATTTTACAACAACATTTAGTTACACCGAAACGATCATTACTTACGACTACAGCGTTAATATGAAAGCATAATGTGGTGTAATATGGTGAAGTTAACGTCGACCCAAATAAAAAAATATATATTTTAATATATATATATATAAATAAAACGATAATTTTCAATATACTGAAGCTGCGCAATAGCGTTATAAATATTTTAAATTAACAAAGGCTTTTATGAAGCTTGCTCTCGCAACGATTCAACAACGTGTAAAAATTTCATAAGCACTTCCAGAATATGTTCTTTTACAACCCTCTCGTATACATTATGCAGGTTACGGTTTACTTTCGTAATATATCAAAAGCGAACGAAAAATTGGTGTAATTATCATTAGGTAACACTTTCATATTCTACCATGTTATATTATTAACATATTTTTAAATAAATACGGGTAAATATAATGTTTTAATAAAAACAATACCTGTATTGACACGTCATTCCATAGCCGAAATCTCTCCAGAATCCGGTGTCTCTAGAGATGAGAAGCTGATCAGTTTCCGGAGGCACTTCTCTACCTTGTAACGTATAGACCACATGGGGATTGTAAAGACTGAAGACCACCGGATAGTAAACCTGTGAATTAAACAGTGCTATTATATTCAAAGAAATAATTACCAAATATTTGTTACAAATTAAACTTTGCAACTCCATATTCATATTAAAGTTCGGTTTATATTTTTTGCAAATTCACGAGAAAAATATTCTAATTTTTATTTGTTTCTCTTATATTTATGGTGAGTGCATATTAATTACGTAATTATTATGCAAGGAAAGCGAAATAATCTTAACATAATGTTATATAACAATGATAAATCTGATTAAGATTTGGGAAAAAATAATACTTTTAAAATAGTTTTTAGACAATATTATTTTCTGAAATTTTCATTAAGCTTTTTTAATATGATTTTGGTATATTTTGACTTACTATTTTAGAGTTATATGGTTTTATTATTTTTCAATGTAAGCTGTGTTTTTGATGTGGTATTTAGTAGAATATATTATATTACTAAATGACGACTAAGGAATTTGAAAAGTTCAATACGTCCTATATATGTAACTTTTATTAAACATTTCTGTTTGTATGATATTTTATTGTATTTGATGAAACATTTATATGTAATATATATTAAACGTACAATTAAATTATTTTGCTTATTAAACAATAAAATATGTATACGCACGAGATACGTAATTTATTGCCTGCATTTTAGTTAATTATATAAATATTAAATTATATAAATTAAAGTTTTTCTAAAAATGTTATAAAGATCAATTTAAATATTATTTACATGCATATGTACAATATATTCACTATTACACACGTAGTAACGTTTCGCAAAACGCTTAGGTTGTGTCGTATTTTTTGCATATAACTCTTATAATAAAATTTACAGCCGCTCTTTAAATTTCGCAGACTCGCTCGATAAATAACGGCACATCTAAACTTCGCCTCGGTTTAATGCACACATAAATATGAAATATCGGGGATGGTCTCTGTAAGAGTTTCTCCGCTTATCTTGCTTCCGAAATTTAATAATTACCCAATTTGAAGCAGTTAGTCAGTCGCTAACAACTTTGGCATTGCGCGAACAAGTGTTCTAACCGAGATTGACTGGCTGAACTTGGTTGCCGCGATAAAATCTGAATTATACAAGTCGTTAAAATTTGGCGCCCGTAAAAACGGTCGTAAAACGTGCACAGGGCCGGAGCGGCGTTGTTTGCCAGGGCGAAAATTAATATAAAGAGCATGTGCTCTCAAACGACCCAGGTTCAGAATTAAGACGCGCTTAATTTATTTTTATTTTTTTCATCTCAGCCTTATTAAACTTGTCACTAATTAACAAGACGCACAGTAGGATAGAAAAATTAAAAACACTCACTCATGTATATTTATGGATGTCCCAATATGGCAATTTTGACACTAAATAGCAGACGATTGACGGAAGCCATGGAGAATCTTAATCACTTTATACATACAATAAAAGAAGTCCGCAACAGATGAAATGCGTTTGAACAATTTTAAAACATCGGCATACAAAAGAAAATTTGAACTTGTTTATTATTAGATAACGTGAAAAGCAGAGAGCCCAGGTTGAATCCTTGAGGAACTCCCGAAGGGTTAAAATATTCTTTCGGCAATCAGTCATAAGTTACAAATGATTGAAATGATTCGACAATAACCGAATTAAATCATCTAAGCAACTGAAGTCTAATATTTTTTTTTAATAATAACAAATGTTGAAAGCCTTCTCAAAATTTGTATATACCACGTCTACTTAAAAATATACATCGAGAAATTTTATCACCGTTTTCTTTAAAGACAAAAGATTAGTAACAGAGAAAAGGACGTGACATAATAGGCATTTTGCATTAGAACTGTATATTTATATCAAGTACCAATAAAATATTTGTGAATTAATTAATAACTTGCACAAAATCGAGATATATCGTCGGATCAAACAATGACACTTTTAATCAATTTTAAAGCATCCATTTTTTCAGTGAACCAAGGCTTCTGTTAATTGCTAGCTTTGCAACTATTGAGTTTAATAAAATTATATTAGATTATTTAACTATTATTCAATCCCAGTTTTTTTTTAATATTTATCAAAAAAAGATGCAGTTTGTTAGTATCTACTATTTTTTTTTGCTATAATTAATCACTTAGATAATGAAAAAATATTTTAAGTTATATCCCATTTTGATGAGCAAGTCTTTTCCATATTATATATTAATTAGTAAATAAAGCTAAAGTGTTTGAACCCATAGGAATTGATTATTATTTACCTGAAAGTCAATTCCATCCCACTGTGCGGCGTCGTTAAATTTAAAGATTGCTTCGGTGACGCTTGGACATTTTATGATATTTTTATTTTAAATCGATACTCGTTTAATGTATAAAACATAAAAAATACTTTTTATTATTTTACAGGCATTTAAACAACTTTTATATTTTGTATGCAGTGTAACATTTGCAAGTAATGGCTGTTGCGAAAAGTTAAGAAATCAATAATAAAAAGTTTTTTTCGATCAAAATCATAGCTTAAATTTGTGGTATCAAATTTTACTAGATAAAGTCAAAGGGTAGAAAATTAATAATTAGTGTTACAATTAGTTTTATATAGTAGCAATGAATATTTATATTTTTTATATATAAATATATTTTATGGATAAAAGCTCTCCATTATAAATAAAAGATCTGATTAAATCAATGCTATATGTATAAACTACCTATTTTATGCATTATCAATTGTATATAATCAATTACAATAATAAATAATAAACTATCTGGATCAATATATTTGTTCTATAATAATAGTTAAACAATTAAAAAAACTCTTGTACTCTGGCTGAGAAAAAAAAATATATATATATAATATCAGCTTTTAATCTAATAATTAACGTAGGAAAAAGAAAAAATATATTCAATATATGAAAACAAGATTAAACCGCCGGCTGATTAAAATGAATAAATTCTAGTCTATTTCATAATTAGTTTCAATGGTGTTCTGGAAATTCCTCTTAAGTCATAAAGTGGTGATTTATCTTAAGCAATAAGGTGGAGAAATTTTAATTGTCTAATTAGCTTTATTTGCTTAGATATCTGAGCATTATAAATGTTATTATAACATATAATAAAAATGTTAATCTTTATAGTACTATATATATATAGATGTTATTTTTGGACAATCGCAATCACAATCATGCAAATGGCAAGAGGTAACAATAAACCTGAGCGACTCACCTTTTGACCCGGTTTCGTGTTCCACCTGCACCTATCCAAAAATCTGGCACTAAAAACTATATCCACGTCACACATAAACAGCAAAGAATCGCCGCTGTCTTCCTTGCCTGGCCAACTCCTCTCGGCACCCACCCTTAACCCCTTCCCCCTCGAAAACGTCTCGTTTAAAGCTAGCAATCGCAAATTGTTGGCACTGCCTCCACTGTTCCTGGTCACCAACACTCTAGACATGATAGCTCTGGCTTCCGATAGTCCTTCTTCGCCGAAATACACCACCGTCAGCAAAACTCTTCTATCATTCTTCAGTCCTATCTTTACGAACTTGTCCATGAAGCTCTGAAACGTGGTAGTTCTCCCCGACAGTGGCAAAATTATATGGATCAATTCCTTTTCTTTAGCCACAGGAAGCGTCTCGGTTCCTATGTGCTGAATAGGAGCAAACGGCCTCATCAATGTCACTTTAGTATAACCGTTCGGGTTGTGATAAGCACTCGTTATCTGCGGTGAACCATGATGCTCGCCACCGTGGTGACTATTATTTTTCGCGACTTTCGTCCTAAAATACAGTTCGTATTGTGTGCCCGTCGTAGGCTCTAGTCTATAAAGTCCTTCTAAAAAATCGTCCAACATGTATTTGACACTTTTCACACTCGTCGTGTTCTTATTTAAAATATCTAACGCTTTAACTAACGCCTCTAATAAGTCTTTTCTCTTGAAGCCGATCGGCTTCTCTACGACCCTTTTTCCGAGGCCCAAGTCTATCGGGTAGACCCTGCTGAAGGTGAAGTGGTTGAAGGGTATGAGCTCGTACTCGTTGTTGAGAGGCAGACCTCTCAGGATCTCTGACGAGGTGACCTGCTTGCGTATGTAGTGGGCGCACTCACTGTTACTAGCACTGATGACACTACCGGATATGTTGAGATTGACGTTGAAGTTAGATGCCTCGGGTGATAACGACTGAGACAGTACATTCGCCTGACCGCTATTGCCTAAAACAAAAAAATAAAAAAAATATTATTACCATTATAATTTATTTAAAAGGATCAAAATTGATACAATTATTATAAGTGTTAAATATAATATATATATATACACATGTTCGGAATTGATACTTTATTTATTGTATAAGTAAAAAACTCAACAAGTTGCTGAGGGTCTTAATGTAATAATAACACCTGATTTAAATTATTTTATGTATTTTAATGTAACGCATTTAATACTGTTAGCAATACACGTATGTTTGTATTATTAAAAATAATAAAGTTGAACAAAAAGATTTTGCCATAAATATAAGATAACTTAATTTAAATATAAATAATATTTTTTTTTTAATTTTTATATTTTTTACATCATCTATTTTTAACTTAATTTAAATATAAATTTAGTCTTGTTTTTTTTAAAAATGGTTGATTAATTGTATATATTTTTTATAGCATCTATTTTTTGCTAAATATTATATCTTATATAATGTTTTGTAAAACAAAATAAAATATAATGCATAGTATTTTAAACTATTTTTTATTCCAAATGATAATTAAAAATTGTTAAATAAAAAGATAGAATTTATTAGTGATAAAATCGCATCCAAAAATTGTTGCTCGATTTCTGCTGCAATGTGTATATTTTTGTAAGCTTTTTAAACAGATAAATTGAGATTCACTTATCGAGCTTTTAACCATTGGTACTGTGGCGACCACACAAATAGGTTCACATACAAAAAAGAGCAATTGTCTAATTGTTAATGACTGTGACCAAAAACGTTCATTCATTAACAATGAGACAAATATCATGGCACAAGAGGGATTTCTTTTAACCATACAACACGAGTCGTTAAGAGAATCCCTTTGTGACAAAACGGACCCAATAAATCACCACATTGCGAGCCCGATTTCTCTCAACTCCCGTATTACCAGCCGCTCGAAGAGTCACACCTGACACTCGCCGCACGCAGCAACAAGAGCCCTGAGAATCATCTACCGGCATCACCACCTGTGCCACCTTCACCGCAGTTGGGAGAAACGTCACGTCGTTAATCGTCCATTTGTCACATGTAAATATAACCTAATAAAAAGTCAATCTAGATTCACACAAGAGTCTTATTGGCCGTAAAGTCAACCACCCCTAAGGTTACGCCCTCTAAAATACAATTAATTTAGATGTCATTCTAACGACCATTTCAAACAAGTAAAAAGTAATATTAAGGCTCGAAAGTAAGACCTAACAATGAAATATATATCGAAAAAATCGATCTAGGGACTAAGCAATCACGCTAATAACACCAACAAAGATTATGTAACTAGGATTTTGATGACTGATTTGCACTAAGTTTATCATACATATTCATCAAAGTCTCTATGGTGACAATGATGTATCACGTCAAGTTTTGATCTAACAGTCAAATTATTGCTTGTATGAACCACATATAATACATCAAACATGTACCGGTGATTGGTACCTAGAAATGTTTTTGTCTATTAAAAGTAGTAATATATTTACTAATTAAAATTAAAAATGCTTTTAAGTATATATTTTCTCTTATATTTTACTTCGTCAGTATTGTACAAATTTACACAGTGTAATACTCTCAGTTTCTTAATCAGAAAAAAATGCGATTCTTATTACATTTTATCACTAAAAAATGAAATTTCTAATTATTTAGATCTTAGCTGTTTCTTCCTGCATTTATTAAATAACTTTTTTAACAGTTTACTATATCTCAGAAAAAGGCTAGTTTTTCCAGTTTTATAATATAATTTAGAAGCTGATTATTTTGCTCAATTAATACATATGAATCAGATGTACATATACATATTACTAGAACTATTTTTTGTAGGCTTGTAAGAATATCAAATAATTATTAGGTATAGAAAAATACAGCTATTTATACGACACTTAACTCGGAAAGCGTTTGTCAAAATATTCTAAGAATCATATTCTTATTTATATATTATATATCTATTTATGCAGTGAACGTGAAAAGATCTATAGTGCACACTTCTACCAGAAATTAGTACAACTATTTGTTTTTAAGTAACCGAAACACCATTCTAAATACGTATATTTTATGTTGATTAAAAACATATTATTTTGGGAACTTCATAAATGTTTACATATTTTGTAGGTGTTTGATCCAATTTGTTTATTTAGCTATCCTTATTAGAAACGTTAAACTTTTAATTTTAAAGGGGGTATATTTGATTAGACTTAAAAAGAATGTCTACTTTATGGATTTACTCTGCTGCAGTATATTACTGTCTCGAAGTTCACACTATAAGCGACAACTCACTAGACACTAGACGGATAAAGTATTAACTTCTAAACAAGATTATCTGAATCCTATTCATCGTCCCTTCATTTACGTAATCTTGTTAATATGATTACGGAAAACTATATTAAAGTATATCAAATGTAAAATTTGCTTTTACATGGGTATGCATGCTTGCACAACGTTTTATGTAAAATACTTTTTTTGTACGTACGAAAATACTGACCGTGTCTAACGACCTCAGAATAACAAGGTCGTTACGAGTGAGGTGAATTTAAAATTCCGCTTCCTTCTTCTCTCGGAGGATACCGGTAACGAGTAAATATATCAAATTATTTATGTATTTCCCTTAAAGAGAACAATTCAATTTAAAATGAGTGCCTGCTTATTTAAAAATATTTTGAAGTATAAGAAAAAATACATAATTTAGACACGTCTAAGATCATACAAAGTAAAAATTACAACTACTACATATATCATGCACAGATAAAATTTTGCGATGATATCTGTGTACATACATATGTATATATGTCATAAAGATTTGTCATTTTATATAATACAAAAAATTCAACATGTGAACTTGTCAAATGAAAATCATAATAACTAATCGGAATTGAAGATAAAATAATACATTTTCCCAGTCATATTATATGAATTCGATCTTACTAAAATTAGTACATTGCTGATTTAAAATAATTCATATTATTATAAAAAAATACATTTATCTTAGAATTGACCACAACAATAAAGGCTTATCAGGCGCAAATCTGAAAGGTTTTTTTCGACCGATTTCTTATCGGCCCGCCCTGAAAAAAATAAGGTCCGGCAATTTCGGTTCGACCGCAGCTTTTAACCAGATTGCCGAGTGGCAAACTCGTTACGTCGATCAAGGGTTGGCGACCAACGCCTTTCGCCAACCTATTCTGGGGGTGGTTAACGGGGTGGGTGGTTATAGGGGTTACGGGGTGTAGTGCAATGTCGAGACAAATCGCAGCATCGACAGCAGATTCCAATAAAAGAGACCACCAAACCGCATACAAGGTCTGCCGATCCCACGACGGGGCGCAATGCCTATTACTCGGATATAGGATATGCATAATTTAATAATAATAATAGACGGGGGGCGCATGTGTATATGCAATTCAATATACGCTTATTGATCGTGATAGTAATTACACCATTCTGGTTCTAGTTATGATGTACAACATTTAATTATCTTCATTATAACTTTGAATAATATTATTATTGCTGTTATTTTAATTTCAGAATGTCATGCAATTTACAAATTGCTATTCTTTATTAATGTGAATTTGATTTTAAAACGTTTATATACCTTACTAATATAGGTAAAACGATGAAATAGTTGTAAAGTGTATCGAATTTGCCTGCGGGTCAGAAATGCTTTGAACAGTAATGGCAAAGCAGAGAATTCCGCATATTGTATAATATAAAAGTATCTACAAGGAACTTACTTTTATTTTTTTTAATCATTTTAATTTTTTTATTATAGTTATGTAGATGTACAATAGAACAAAATATTATTACATTTTAATCATTAAATCATTACAATCCTTTAGAACAATGGTGCGAACCATTGGCTTAAAAATCATGACCACTTTATAGATTATGATTATATTATATAAAGTGTAACTTTAGATAATCAACATTTACAAAAATAAAAAAAACATACTTTAAATATGTCAAATCTTATGAAATAAGCAAGTAAGAATCTTTGTCTGATGCGAAAAATATTTGTTGTACAAATTTACTTACTTTATGATTGGAATATAATTCAATGGCAAGATAAAAAAACATTTATGATTTCACATTACCTTAATTTTTCTATAAAAGTATTTTAGTGTACGTACATAAAAATAATGAATATAAATAAATTATGTTTTATTAGTTATTTAACTCCGACGTTATTGTGGACTCTGACGAGACTATCCGGTCAGGTGTAGAAAGTACATAGCATAAATGCAAGGACCATGAGAAAAAAACTTGTCACATAGACGCGTTAAAAGCGCAATAAACAAAATGATATTCGTTTTTACGACAAACTGACAGTTATATCGAAGGATTAGTATCGTCCACGACCTTTCAAAAGTTTTTTTATAAATACCATTGTATTGCATTGACAATCACTAAAAGGTTAAAATGCGAGAGAAATAATTGCTTTGATTTTTGTTGAACTGTACCTGTTCAAATTTTACCAGTTATATTGTAACGATTTTTATCAGTCAAATATTTTTATTTAGTCTCCGCGTTAAGGGTGGCAGATTAAATAACTTATATAAGCCCATATTTTTTACTTTTGACAGAAACCTTCCTTAATATTTTTTCATTTATTTCCAACGTGCGAGAAACAAAAGTTTATTTAAACTCAAACCCAGCGAAGTTAAAACCGATACAGCAGCCGCTTCCCTCTTAACGTTAACTAAAGCTTAGCTACGACCACCAAAATCCACATTTCAAGCCGATCTTTGGTGATTACTTTATTATACAGACGCAGACAAAGCTACGAGAACAGAGCATATTTAAAATAATTACGCTCTTTATATGAATTGAAAATTTTTAATTAATTCATAAAAATTAAATTAATTAAAAAAAAATATTGTTAGCACAGACAATCCGCAAACCGAATAATCTTCACCGAGATAATCGAAAGTACACAGTATTTGACAGTCACAATGACAGTAAAATCGATATTTCAAGTCATATCTAGTTATCTATCCAATTACCAATTAAAGTTATAACCATTCATTAGTTTGTAACTAATGTAATTGTCAAACTTGAACGCCGGTTAACCTCTAGATTAAAATGTTGGTATTGTAATTTATTTAGTATTATAGGAAGAGATACAATAAAAAAGTCGAAAGGTGTCAAAAGGATTGGAAAAAGAATTTTCATCGAGAAGTTAAGAGTGTTGACGGGAAATCCTTCTAAGGCGCTCGCCATGGCAACTTATTGCATCTGCAGAAATAAAATTAAAAAGAAGCATTGCCAAGTCGACACGACAGCTCTACGGGAAATAATGAACCACCAACGCAGGCTGTCAACTTTTTTTTCAGCTGTGCGAAATATGAAATGAAATGAGAGCGAGTGTGAGGTATTCCTAGTGGCACTGCTGCACTAAGGGTGTTGAATAATTCATACAATAACATATTAAAAAATATTGAACGTTTCACTCCGATATATAATAAATAGCTTTTATTTATTTGTAGATTAATGAATTAGCATTAATAATACATTTATGCCCCGTAAATATCATTCTAAATAAAGTCTTATATAGTTCAATACAAATTATCTTTACTATGAAAATAATGTTTGTATTTTAATTAATAATCACTTTTATTTTTGTATTAAATCTAAACAAAATACCTCAATATTTATGTTTAAGAAAAACCTAATCTAAGGTATACGATTAGAACTTAAAATATTAAAAAACAATTAATTCTAAAATATAACATAGATTCATTCAACGTATTATTGTATATTTCACATTGCAGTAAATCACAATATATCGCGCATCCGAATAAAATGAGCATTTTATCCTTATTATAAATCAGAATCCACACCAATGCAGCAATAAAATAAAATATCAAGACATAAAATTCTCTATGGATGATATATTGTGCTAGACTAAATGAACGCTAAAGTAGGCAGAAAACGGATTACTGTCTCCCATTAATAAATCACAGCCAATAGACAAGTAGTAATAATTAAAGTTATTGTAAAACTTCCTTTGCAGCCCATTGCGTTACAACGGGTTAATCTTAATCAACGACTTATAAGTAAATAATGAGATACCAAATCGAAATTAACGTTTGTAAATCGGTGACATTTATTTTATATATTATAAACCATTAATATAGCTTAAAATAAAAAGATGTCTCTATACGTGATTAGATTTTAATTATTTATCACGATAATCATCTGTAAGATAAGGAAAATCTAGAAAAACCTAATCTGTGATAGTCGATCAAAAATTATAAATATATAATATATCACTATTAGACATTTAAAAAAATACGGTAAAAATTAAAAAACATTAGGGTCTATATGAGATTCGAACCAGTATGATCATATTGGTATGATAATAAACTGAAACATTTTATATTTGTAGCCTTGCGTGATATAATATGGGCAGCGCTGATGGGAATACTCTCACCCAAATGGACCAGCTAATTATGTCAGATACCGTTCAAACTTAATAGACTTGAGTATATGCATAAATCGACGCAAATTCTAATTATAGCAAAACCTTTATTGGCGGTCATTGTCATGAAAAATTTTCAGCTTTAATTTTTTGCATTATAAAATTATTGGAAAAGACTTCATCAATAAAAAAAATGAATTTGTATAAAAAAAAAACAATTTTTAACTCAACTCTTACCGATGTAATGAGTAGAATTCTTAATGCCTATCTAAGCATCTGTATAAAACTACAAACCTAATGTTTAATTTAAACCTAAACCTGCGATTTTAATATATTATCAGTTGTTTTAAAGCTATTTTGAGACTCTAAAACAATAAATCTCATTGCTATGATAGAATTTCTGTAGAGCTCAGATTGTGGAATTGAAATTTGATTACCATGACTTGTGAGGTTTACCGCTACAAATCATAATATTCATACGAAAATAATCAATGCTAGATCAGAGCTCTTCAATATTTTTGATTAAAGAGCCACACAGACTGTTTTGCCAAATCTCAAAGAATATATTATGAGACTAAACATTCTCAGAATTACGAAAATTTTACAGAAAAATTTAGTGTTTGAACTACGGATTGAAATCTCAAAAATTATTTTTTGCGAAAGTAAATATTGCCACAGGAACACAGATAATTAATGGATACCATAGTTGCAGCAGCAAAATATTTTTTTCTGAAAGACTTATTTAACTAAAATCATCAGTTTGTCAGAAAAAATTGAGGCTCGATGATAAAAAATCAATACTTAGACTAGTTCTCTTTAGCTGTAGTTTAATTTACGGATGTTTATTTTATTTATTACTGATTAATCGCAGAGTTCATAAAAAAAATGAAGCTTACGAAGAGCTTCTTGATATTCACGAAACAACCACAGGAGAAGATATTTGTACAATTTTCAAAATACTATTCGGAAAAACATTCTAAAATGAAATAAATTGAAGTTTAATATCACTAATAGTGGCAAAAAATACTTGTAAAAAAAGTGTCGATACTCAAGTATGAAAGGTCGTACAAAACGATGGTAGTTAAAAACCATTACTTGTGTTCATTCATCAGCAATCCATTTACAGAAAATGCTTCGATAGTTTTGAATCTTTTCGTATCAACTGACGAGATTTTTTTTGCTAATTGAGTTGAGAGCAAATATGAGACAGTAGCAAAAGATAAGCTCTCTTATAATTATCGTAGTCTATAATGATAATTGAAATTAATCAATTTTAAAATTACTTTAAGGCTTTGAAAATCGATAAAATATAATAGTATGTAATTAAAAATTAGTGATTTAATTTAGTGATTTAAATTACTATGTTATCTTACATTTTTATGTAGCACAAAATTATAAATATATTACACTAAGTAAAACCCAGTAATTCGATTTTTGTAGGGCTCGATCACAATAAGTACAACATTTATGCACAGCACTATTGTTTGCTTTTTCCCAACTTTAAATGAAAATTGTTTGCAAAAGTTTTTTATTGAAACTGACGATTTTTCGTATCTTTGCGTATACAATCAAACAGATCATAATTTAGTTTGAGCTATGAGGTCAAATAGGGCCCATTTTCGACTTACGGTCGCAAACTGCCAATTAAAATAACATTAAGTGAAAAATAAGGCCCATATTTCATTTTTTCCGTTCGCTCTACTTAATGCGAGTTTAATTCGATACCCTACATCAAATTTATTATACCCGTAAGTTCCACTTCCGCACACTTTCATAATTATGACTATAAAACAAAATATGGAACAAGTCACCTTGTGACATCGTATAAAGTATTTCGCATATACTTTTTTGGTTAATGTTAATTTATATGCATATTTGATATTAATGTCTTAGCGTCGAATATAAAGTTTCGTTGTTTGCTCGCCGGAGAGGAAGAGAGATCACCATAAAAGCTCGAAACTCTAGAAACGCGGTCTATTGAGACCTTAATCTCGAAAGTTGACGCGACAATACTAATCCGGCGCTCGCGGAATTAGAACTCAGACAATGAATTTAACTATTGTGTGTATTTGTATTGTCTTTGTGTGTATGTGTGCTTTTTCGTTGTATTTCGAAAGCAATGTATCTATGTATATATACCTGCTTTAATGTAGTGAATGAATTTGCATATTCATAACGATTAATTATATGGTGTCGGGTTGAAGCGTAAATTTGAACATTGCAATCACAATCTGTATTAGTTAATTATGTATTATGTTAATAAATATATAATCAACGACATAATGTTTAATTAAAATAATAGTTATTGGAATTATATAGCTTTAAGTGTACTTGTATATTGTGCATATTAATATACTGGGTGTTTCAAATATCTAAATTAAAAAAATTATAATTGTTAAAAATTTAATGTTATTTTTTAAATTAGTTATTCTTTTTAAAATCGATTATATTTTAACTTTAAAAAGCTTTTGCTATGACAAAAAAAATATAATACGTATGTATGTATACGTAATAGAATGTGATGATTTGATGTATTGCTTTTATAAGTTATTCTAATAAATTGCGTTAAACTGTGATAATAGTTCACTCGCTCCACAAATTCCTTCACTTTGCATTTAGCTTAATTGCTACTTAAGTCCAATCTTGTTGCTTTCAAAGATCCTTTGTAATGTCCGATGCCACAATGTATGTACTTTTCCGGCTTGACTCTCCATGTTAATTAGATTATGCATGGAGACTTCCCCGAGATAATCCATAATACTAATACCTACAAAGGTGCGACAACTAATTTACTAGCTCTCGCAAATGGACTCTTGTATATAGCTGAGCAGCTTAACAACCTACCGCGTATATGTCTGATTAAAATTCATTAATTTTGAATGAACTACATTGTATTTTTGATTACCCTTCCTGTGAAATTTAGGTGTAATAAATTCACAATAATTGCTACTGTACACTAAACTACAATATAATATTAATTTGATTAACATTATTATTTGATAAAAATGAATACTATATAACTCGAGTTTATGATTAAAAAATTATATTATAATATGACGTGAAGACAGATTTTAAATGCGTACACCCTTACATCTGATATGCAAATATCTTGTCGGGAACAAATTATTTTACGATGGAACTTAAACTCGACTCTCATGACACTAACGTCACCCACTTACGTCTACGTTAATACTTTAATAGTTAAAATCTCCGTACCTTTGTTGAACGTTGTTATTTTCAAGGAGCGCTTACCTTATTCGTTTGCACGTCTGCATGTAAATTTATGTGCTTGTACATGTTTTTAATCAAGTAAACCGAAAAAAGGCATTTGCATTTTTATTATTGATTGTGTTTGAGATTCAAAATGTTGAACACGAGGCGTGAGATTATTTAGTGTTTATCTTATCTTTGTGAAAAAATATTTAATACAGTGTAATCCAATTAAAAGTATGCATGTATCAATATATTCGTAAGAACAATAAAATTGCAAAAATTATAGATGCTAGAAAAAATATAAAAAATCACTATCTATCTGAATGAATTATTATTATATTATAATATTCATAGAAAATAATAAATAAATTAAATAAAATAAGCTAATTTTATGTGTCGCAAGATCATTAAAACCTAGATAGGTAATTCGAATTATATCAGTGATAAAAAAATAAATAAATCTGCCCTACTAGTTAATGAAAAAGTTTTTCAATAACCTCATTATAAGAATAATTTAATCTACATGTTTTATTTATAAAAAATTAAAGTATAAAAATAAAATTTGGCTAAATGGTAATAATATTAATTACATAATTAATTATTTATTTTCTTAATCGGTCGGTATAAAATACTAATAAATATGCAAATCAATTTTAATTACAATAAATAAAAGGGAGGTGTAGATGTATTTGACAAAATGCACCTTGATGACAGAAAAACTAAAATAGTGGAGAAGGTAACCTACAATTTTTTTTCCTATATGATCCTAAATGCTTATATCATTTATAAAATAAACGTGGGCCGTAAATGTATGCTAGGTCTTCAATTTATATCAAGTATATAATTGCAAAAATTGTTCGGGGAATGGTTACAAATAAAAAATCAACCACCTATTCCAACTACAAATGCTACCCTAAGTGAATAAAGAGTGTAGCTACCCTAACTGAAAATTTGTGTCAGTTGTAAGAAAGGTGTACGCGGAATATGTGTTGGCTAGCATAAATGTGAAGAATATGTAAAATTATGTTACTATATAAAAAAATATTATGATTGCTTCGCATTTAAAAAAGTTGTTGATGTTTTTTGTATCCCTCTTTTTAGTTAATAAATTATTGTTAATTCTTACATAATATGAAAAAAATGTGTGGCACTTTAATGGTTAAGGATACGGCTCAACTTGTAATTTTTATTCGACGCGTGGATAGCGATAATTAATGTGACTGAAGAGTTTTAACCAGCACGATAGACGAATGGTATAAGTCTCTGACTATTGACCTAAAAGACCTGGGCTCGATTCCTATAGTGTTTTTAATTTTTTTGAGATCGGAATTACTGATTATTATATAAAAATAATTTCGATCGATCATTACAGATTAAGTATACCTATATTTTTTTAGTCTCACGTATGTTGCTGATTAATTAAAATCGATGTTATTTCTAATACAGTGAAATCTCAGTATAGCGAAATTCACGGGACCGAAAAAATGAACAATTCGTTATATTGAATGCGAGGAAGATGATATATTATTATTTTATTTTTAATAACCATATTACTACAGCATCCAAATAACCTCTTAAAAGATTGACAAATCGTTTTTTGTCAATTTTAATGATACTGTAATGAGCACAATAATTTGTTAAAAAAATGTTTTGTAAAAAAAGTTTGAGGATCAGCGAAACACTGTACATGTTGCTTGTGAACACGTCAAGTAAAGGACGACATGAATTCGGAAAATATTGTAACGTTATTCTTAAATTGGGATCAAAATATTTCGTTATACTGAGATCAGTCTTCGTTACAATGAAAACATTTTTTTGTGGGAAAATTCGATTCGTTATACTGAGAATTTCGTTACTTTGGTATTCGTTACAAAAAGATTTCACTAATATGAGCTACTACAGCTCATAGAAAATATCTTATATGCATTAAAAATAAAAATTAAATAAAATAATGATACTACTACCGAAATAATATAAAAAAGCTGTCATAAAATATATGTATGACCATGGAATGAAATTAACATTAAAACAGATGACACAGCTTCAATAACTAGCAAGAATATTAGAACTGTTAAATTGATTCTTGAGCAACACAAAATCTTTTCATTTGACATTGTTTTTTGCACCTTGAAAATTTATGTGCTTAAGTAATTAATATGGACTATGTTATGTCAGTTGTTGTTTAAATAGTTAACGTAATAAACAAAAATATTTGAAACGTTGTCAGTTTCAAGAATATCTTTAAGAACTGGAATTTGAGTATAACAATTTACTATTTTACTAAAAGTTCGATGGTAAAGTCGCGGAAATGGTTAGAAAGATTTTGGAATTTGTGGGAATAAATTCAAATTTTTATGAATGAAAATGACTGGAATGTTTTAAAATTATGCGATAATCAATAACTTATGAATTTATGTTAATTTACATACATCACAATTAAATTAAATGAACATAACAAGTAGCTTTAAGGTGAAAACAAATTGATCACAGATTGCTATCTACATATAAAAGCATTGATAGCAAAATTCAAATTTTATGAATCAGTTATAATCAAAATATACAGTACATTTTACATTATCATATAAATTCAATGGTAATTTATTTTTTCTAAATATGCCCAAGAAATGAGTAATTTATTACGTGAATTTAAAGAGCGATTTAACTGAATACAAAAATATGTTGAATATTCGAAAGCTCTACTTCGTATCAAAAATTGTAGTCTATATCTTTTTAAGGAACCAAATACAAGCGTTAACTATATGCCAAGTCGCATAAAAGCTCATACGAGGGCCCGGTCAATATACCGTAAGACTCGTTTTTTTATTAAAAAAACATAATAAAAAAAAAATTTAAATGTAAATTAAGGTTTTAAAGACTTTTTGCATACAACATTTTTCAGTGAGATTTCATTTTGCAAAGTTATGACACTTATGATTTTCACATTGGCCGCCATTTTGTAAAAAAAAAAATATTTTTTTTCATACAGAACGTAAAGGAGGTGCTTGGTTTTTCTATGCGACACTAAAAATTGAATTTTTAATCTTTAAAACCAAGCAGTTAAGAGCGTTAACTTTTCTGAAAGTCTCAAAATGGCTCGTATGGGGGTCCGATCGAACTGATACATCGCTTGTTTTGAAGCAAAAAACTATTTTTTTTATATTTTATTTAGATGAAGCTTAGACTTTTAAACGTTTCCTATATAGCAATCTTTTCGTTAAAATTTAAACCTACTGAGTTACGAATATTTAAGTTTTTATACTTGTCGCCTTTTGCAAAAAATTGACACATTGTATTTTGCTAACAAACATATACAGGATGCTTAAAAATTCTATACTGTCACCAAAATTCAACTTTAAATATGTATAAATAAGCTCACACTGACCTTAACTATATTGCAAGTCTTATGAGCGTATGTATGGTGGGTCGATCTTTTTTTTTAATTTTTAATTTTTAATATTGAACGTCCATTTGACATTATCGTGGAATCGGTTCCAACAATTTTTCAGATAGAGTTATTAAACCTCATCCTCTGAATTGAAATATATGTTTGAGGGCAATGACAAAGTTCAGTTTTAAAAGAAATATGTCTTGGTTGGATTATTTTATCTCGAATCACGATGATTTTACGGGTAGTTTAGTAGTACAATTTTAAATTGGTGGTTATTGTAAGGAAATAGAACAAGTTTATTTTTATTAAAATTAAAGAAAAACCTAATGTATTTTTAGAAACATTTTGTATTGCGGTTGAGCTATTGGTAGGTGTTTTTTTTTTTACAAAATTCAAACGTTTTCTTTGATCCACACATTTAATCTCCTTTCCCCAGTGGCGCGTTTGTGAACGAATGTTTTTTCTAAATTTGCAAACTTTTTCTAGGCAAAATTGGTCGAATTCTAAAATTCAGCAATTCAAAAGAATTCTAAACGACGCGTTGAACGCGGAAATGTGCTCCCAGCTCGTGTTTGTGCGTATCGTTTGTGTTTCGGCCGGAGAAGAAGGCTGTATACATTCCCCAGCCGGCTACGTTCGCTTCCTTCTTGCGGAAAGCGGAAATTCAATAAACAACGACGAAGGTACGAGATAAGAAATACAAGAGCGCTGCAGATTCCGGCGGAAATGCGTATTTGTTGGCGGCGGTGGCGGGTGAAACGACCGAGGGGTCGTTGCGGTGGGCGGCAAAATACTTTGGGCCTCCGCGAAAAAGCCAATTTTCCACTGAACAAATTACCTTTGATGCCAGCGTAAACACTTACGGACCGAAACGTTTATAAATACAAATATAAACAAACATAAGTACAGCAAGCTTAAATCCTAAAAAAATAGAACGCATAAATACATTTTCTATAAATCCTGCTCTTTGATCTTTTATCACAGCCAATATATAAAAAAACTCTTCCCAGCATTGGCCGCAAAAATTACGTAAATTTCATCGACGAAAAATAAAATATTTTCTGTTTCATTAAGATAACATTATTCAACTTCCCTAAGAGTATGATTTATATTTAGAGTATCCTATTAACATAATCTCTCTCGAGTTCAATAAGTGTTGTAAATGTATTTACGCTGTATTACGGTTTCGGTCGCATTAGGTATTGTTTTATGTGTGGATTCGCAAATTAATCTTGTTTCCAAACACCGACACGGATTTAACGGTTCATCCGATGACTGATCCTTTGAAGTTTCGCAAGAATCTGCGGTCGCCACCGGGAGCTTTCAGGCAGTTCCGCTTTCCACAATCGGATCCCACTTTATTAGTATCAATGGACCATCATCTCCAGAGGTAGACATTAATAACCGTGCTCAACAATGGGCGCCCAGTGTCTAGTGATTAATTACCTTGAAATTACATTCATAATCGATATTCGCTTTATTCGGGGCAGTGGCACGCGACCGCCAGCGCCGATGTCGAAATTTTATCGCAATTCGAAACGGTCCTTACTAGAAAGTGTTCCCTTTGTTAAAGTGTGATCAATTTCTTTTGCGCTAAGAGCCGTACATCACGAGATTGTTACAGAAGAGGGGAAGCCGGCATGTAATAGATTAACTGCAAGCTTCCGAACCTCGACATATTTATGGCTAATTGGTCTTAGATTAGCTGCAAGTGTGTTTAATTTATCGCAAGTGGTCTGAGTCTGTGAAGAATCATCCTTAGCCCTTTGGAGAGGTTTATAAGATATACATATAAAAACGAAATTCAAATACTAGATATTATTTCATGAATCATAAATACTATTTAAATAATAAAAATTGTTTAAGAATTCATATAAGTAATATAATATATTAAATTATTAGCTAAATATTTTTTTAATTAAATTAAAACCATTGCGAACTTTCAGATTTACCTAATGCGTCACGATGTTCAAAAACGGATACATAGTATTTTCAAAATACACAAAAAAATCATATTATGATCTGAGGTTGCCAGGCAGCAGCAGGGGTAGTAAACCTGTACACTTGCATTCGTATTATGCATAGTGACATTTATATTTCAATGTTAGAATCCACTTTAATGGATTCTTACTGGAAAATATTTCAAAGAACAAATCACGCCACTATCCAATTCTAGCAAGAAAACGCTTCATGCCATTAGAGTCTCCAATTCGAGTAATCGAGTACTCGATACTCGAGTATACTTGTCTATTTTTCAAGTACTTGATAATCGAGTATTTTGAAAATTACTCGATTAATACTCGAAATTAAAAAAATTTGAAATATTTCAGAAACTAAAATAACTTTAACTCGGTCCGGTAAAGGTTAACGTCTTGCTTTTATTTGGCGTTTATGCCCGAAGTCCCGAGTTAGAGCGGTTACTATCAGGTATAATTTTTTCATAGTTCCATAGTTGCATAGTTCCGGTCGTCGGCTATGTTAGTGGGTACGACGGAGAAATTTCTTTTGTGTTTTCTGTTCAACAGTCCCGACTTATCTAATTTATGGCAATGAACAATATGAAATATCAACAAAATTTTTTTTAGGTTTTATGACTATGCAGTTGTAGCGTAAAGTGTTGTATATTGTTTATACTGATCCCTTAGCTTAAAATATAAATCAAAACAATTGTGTGTTTTAAAGGCATTTAAAGTAAAGTCAGTTCTTTGCGAACCGTTTAGCTCTAGAGTGAAAGGGATTCACCCAAATACATCTTCGAAGGATATAGATTTAAATTCTTCGCATTAATCAGAAGGAGTAGAATATTGTATATTGTTAAGAAAAAAAATCTATTCAAGAAGAATTACAAAATGTTATTTTGTCAATAGTCGAAGGTAATAAGAGAAAAGCAGAGAAGGGAATGAAAGAAGAGAACATAAAAAGAGAGTTCAAAAAATTTTATATCTATAAAAAGCGAACAGATATAAATTAGAAGCCTTATCCAACGCGTTAATGACAATAAGACCAACATGAACAGCAACGGAAAGGGTTTTTTCCATAACGGGAATAATAAAACCAAAAGTTAGCAGTAATATTAAATTCGAGACACTTTTTGCATTATTGTTTTTAAAAAGTATGTTAGTGAAGTTAAAATAATTGTAAAAATTAACATACTAAGTATTTTATTTATTTATTTATATGTGCACGAATTTGAATAATAGCTATTGTGGTACATTTGGTTAATACTCGAAAGTACTCGAGTACTCGAGTATTTTAAAATTTTAATATTCGATACTCGAGTAGTTGATGGTTCGAGTAATTGGAGACTCTACATGCCATACTTTACTAAAAAAACAGGGCTGGCTTACGTCAAAGAGTTTGGCGCTTAGAGAATGGCCTGCTTCTAAATTCTATAGAGCATTTAAAGGAAAAATGAAAAGGAAAGGTTGCTCAAAACAGATGCAAATCCAAAATGGAGCTGCAAGAGAAATTGTAAAAAATCTTCTTCCTTCAAAGTTTGTGTTTTTATTTAGATTCTAAAATTATCTACAGAAAAAATATTACTCCATCACAAGAGAAATGCTGTGTAGCACTGAGTTACTTCCCTTCTATAATTAATTAATTTTGAGTGGGTTGTGTATCGATTGTTTGCTCCGGAAACAATAATACGAGTTGTAGCAATTTAATTTCCGAATTGATCGAATCGTGAGTACAAGTTTACCAAGTAAACATATTTGGTTAACACTCTTATAGAACAATTTACTAAAATAGCACGTAATGTATTCATCAAAGTTCTCTTTACTTCATCAAGTACAGGGGCGGATTCTTGTTATTTTGTTTGCCGAAGATTAAAAATTGTTTAGATGCAAGTATTTTTCTACAGGACATTTAAGATTTAAGACAACCATTTTTTTTTGCTTTTTAGTACTAGAAAATGTCATATTATGCCATTTTTCAGATCACAATCACCATCGAAATATTTCTACGATATCGATGGGAACGACTAGAGAAACTTCTACTATAGATCTCGGAATCACATTTAATCTAAATAGAGCTTTTTTCTAAAAATATGCACATATTTTTTTCAAGTTAAGAATTAATTAAAATATATATTGTTTAAATTTAAATGATATTTAATTTTGTATCGTAATCTACAAAGCATATAATTTTAATGCCTAATCTCAAAGGCTTTATCTCATCTATCAACATGAGCAGCGTCGAAAGTCAATCCAGCAACTTTATTGTTATACTCTTCAGCTTTTACAATGATTAATCGTCGTAAAATAATACACAAGTTCCATATAACGCGTTTAAACCGCTCTCGGTTAAGTCGCCGAGATTTAGCCGAGTCTCGGAGATTTCGTTTCGCCAGAAAGCGATTTATCTCTGTTTGTAAGAGGCTGCGCGGATAAACAGCTAATCGGTCGTTGTTCTAAATTTTACTTCTTCCCAAATTCTCATCTCTACTGAGAAATAAATTTATTGACAATCAACTTCCCTTTGACTTCACGCCATTAACGGATTAAAACGCTCGCAAGTCAAACAAGCTCGGTAAACAAGAAAACCATTCCGCCGTACTAAAGCTTTTAATTCTTTCTGAGCACAAAGAAATCCATACAATGAGCAATGGAAGATTTCAATCATTAAAAATGATCCACTAATTGCCTAGATAGTTTTAAATTTAGTAAAATAATATTATGAAAATAATAAAGTAAAATAAATTATTAAAAATTAATGAAAACATTTACATATATAAGTGTAGGTTTATAAA
The DNA here is from genome assembly GCF_051122295.1 of Plectrocnemia conspersa. Lineage (NCBI taxonomy): Eukaryota > Metazoa > Arthropoda > Insecta > Trichoptera > Polycentropodidae > Plectrocnemia > Plectrocnemia conspersa. The sequence goes on from NW_028277173.1 coordinate 15,920,792, forward strand.
TGTAATCATCACCACACATATACATTTAAAATTCAGTAACTTTTGAGAATCAAGGAACTTTAAAATAGTTCAATAGGAAGTTTATCTTTTCACACAACGTAAATTTTTTAAATATTTTAATTTAGACTGCCATTTTGTAAAGTATATACCGACGCATTGCGTAAAATAATGATGGTTTATTAATAATATGGCAACTAAAATATTAACTGTAGGGGCGAACGGTTAAATTTTTTTTAAATATAAAGTAAATTTATTGTTGTAAATTACACATCTGATAAAAAATTATCAAGGGCCATATTTTTTACTGCAGTGTAACCATATTACTAAAGAATCGATTACAATTTAACTTTTTACACAAAAAATACTGAGCTTAGTTTTTCGATATTAGTTCATAAATATCTGGTTGAATAATAAAAGAAATAAATCACTATATTTAGCACAGTATTTCAAAGATGCTCTTCTAAAATTTTTGTATGTTTCATACTTTTTAAAAGAGTAATAAACAAGGCATATTCTTAAGTGCAGGGAATTTTTCATTATGCAGCTTTAAAAGCTTAATAAAACCACTTAAATAAATAATTCTTTAAATTATGTATCTAATTTCCTATACATTATATCTGAAAGTTGGCAAACAACGTGTCAATATTATCTAAGAATAGAGTAGAAAATATATTGAAATACAGTTTAAAAATTAAATCTACTCTCATGTCATGTGATTAAATAGCCGTATATTTATTTTTCAATACGCGGCTTTGTTCAGACAGTGTTACAAGACATTCAATTCAATCACTGATTTTAAAATTGGATATTTACATTATATGCATTTTAATAATAAATAAAAATAATGGAAGCGCCACTAAAAATAATCAAAATCTATTATCCCGTTCCCTTTTGAATACTGCTATTGATAAAGGTTTTCCAGATCAAATTAAAAATGGACTTTTCTCAGAATATACAGCGCTTTATCACTATCGCTGTCGACACGCAATCTTTCGATTAAATATAAATTAAAGTCGGTTACCTGTCAGTTGAAGCAATTGTAATTTCAGAGTTTTGATTTCTGCGGTGAGTCGATCTACTTCTTGTCGATTCTCCTCTTCCCTCTGCTGTAGAAGTTGAAGATAACCAGCTTGCTGTCCAGCAACTTGCCCCAAAAGTTCGCCACCAGCCACTACTTGCTGTTGGACCAAAGTCGGACCTGAAATATCCAATTAAAATTAGCTTAAACTCCAAGCGATCGGTAAAACGTCTCTTTCAACTCACGACTGACCGCATTTTGTAAAAATATTTTTCCATGAATAATTTTACAGGATTGCTTTGAAATTAATTTAATTGTAGCCACGGGGGAATAGCGTAACAAAAGGGTCATAATTGAACATTTTTAAATGCTTTGCATAATAAAATGCCCGTCAGGTTTTTCAATATATTACAATAAATACACTAAATGGTTATATCCGAGTTAATATTCTTATACTTTTTCACGATCTTGCAATTATACGGACCATACAGATACTATAAAATAGTCAATAATTATTTATGTATATGTTAATTTTTATTAGATTTTTTATTTATTATAAATACAAAATCTTTAGGATAAATGTCACTTAAACTTATTCTAAATATTTGCAAGGATTTAATTATTTTAGTAAGCAACTCTGTATGAAGTTCGCGTATATGGCGAGAGGTGGGCAAAAAGAGGAAATTCCTCAACAATGTTAAATTTCGCTCAGAACAATATCATCAGGAGTCTTGTTACATTAACGATAATTGCGGGGGCAAAAGGGTGCTGCGTACAACAAAAGGGTCGTAATTGAACATTTTCATACGCCCCGTGTAATTTAATATTAAAAACGTTGGAATTTCGGGTTGTTAAACTCCGGGTGTAGTATCAAATTAATTTTCACCTGTGATTGATGAGAAGCTAAATATTGGTTGCCTTTGCCCCGATTTTGTGTCAAAGCCAAATCTACTAGTCACTGCGACCAGGCATGCTATGAAAACGTTATATAATAGGTATTTTAATTAAATTGGATGAATGTGCAATTGGTAACTAGCAATTTATTGCCAAAATTACACATAGTCAACATAGTTAAGCGATCATGTTACTTAATATTATATTATATTTTTCATATAAATCAGATTATTATTGAAATTTTGTAGTAAATAAAATGTAACCTAGTTAATTCTAGTAAAAAATACAGTAACATGTACCAAACAAATTATATAAGTACACTTTATAAATCACAGTTCTTTGCACAATACAGATAAAATTTTGTCAAATGATGGAGTCAAATTAACTGGTCTTAAAAATATTTGATGTTTGAAAATTTTACTGTTAAGTGAAAAATATATTTTTATAATATTATTAATGTTATTATAAAAAAACATAAAATAAGAAAAAATCGTTGTTTATATATTTAAAAATTCTTCAATCAAACTTAAGCTGTGAAAGTATTGCCTTTATCATTTCTTGTTTTTAACTTTCACATCACTGATCCTTATTCGTTTCTTTATTTTATTTTTACTGCATATATATTTTATGTCATGAAAAATTGTTCAATAAGTCGGATTCCATTATAAAAATGAACCATTTAAAAGCAAATAAAAATATTATAGTCTCTAAGCTTTTCGCCAGCGTTATATCGTCGCTCCGCAGTAACTTTACTCGACTTTGAACATCGTCCAATTTTTTTACGGATTATCCAATAAAATTCAATTTTTCACCCTGTCTAAGCCGACGACACCCTAAGCCCTTAAGCGAAAATGTATTTTTGTTTCACACCATTACTACTACCCTCGCATTATGAACTGGACGTTTAGTATTCGACCCGAGTAGCATCGAAAATGCGATACACGGTAAAAACTACTTATCAATAATTTTGTACATGCGTAAACACAACGAAATGGTATTTTATTTATTATTTAATGCATATTGTATTATATATTAAATTATAATTTAAAGCACAAGGCGTACGTTTGATTATACGACAAGTTAATCTGGTCGAACATGTCAGCAATAACAGATGCATTGTGAGATTATGTCAACGCGTTAATTAAATCGTCACCTGGCCGCTTCAATTTAATTTATTAGATTAATAAATTTGCATGTGCCCTATATTTATAATTAGAAAAGATGCATGAATAATTTTTATTAAGAAGTTATTATCAAAATAAAATATAATATGTATATAAGCTCAACAGCCTCAAGTCAACTGTATCAAGATAGCACTTTATAAAGTAAATATTTATGACGACAAATTAAAAAAGTATGGCACGAGTTTTCTTGACAATTTATTTTGTATTAACGATGGTGATGAACTTTTGTATTAAAATAATCTTGTATTCATATTTCAATTAATTTAGAATAACTTTATAATTAAGAATCTGTACATAAGTATAAAAGCAAAGGAAAAAATATCAAAAGTGTTGAATAGAAATCATAATTACTACACAAGATACCATTGCCTGTTTATGTAGCAAAAAAAATTACTTCAGAGTTAACAATAATTTAGTACAAATAAATATAATGTTTTATTAAAATATGCAATATTTTATTTTATTTTAATTAAAAAACAATTATTTGCAAAGCAACTTTAATTCTTATACAAATAAATATGACTTTTTTTAATTCACTGACAAAAACTTATATATGTATTTTTTTATATGGCTGTTTATTTTGGTTTATTATGGTATATAATACACATATTTTTTGAAATATCATCATAAAATTATTTGATTTAGATCCATTACTTTTAGAAGACAAATTTATGTCTTCTATGTGAGAAAATTTTACAACCTAATAATAAAGTAATATATTTTATGTATTAAAATCTTAATTCAGTTCCAAATACTGTGTCAATAGATGCATTAATAATTTGATCCACTCCTGAAAGAGTGAATTTATCAATTATTTTGTAACATGCGGAAGTCACACGAATCAAAATAGAACAAAGATAATCAAAAATAAGGTTTTTAGTTGGCACACTAGGTCGCAAATTAAAAAATGTGTTTGAAATATATCGACATGCAAATTGTAATGGATGTTATAAAATATTGTCAATGAGTGACTATAATAAGTTAAAAAATAATTGACGTAGTGATTTGCTTCGACAATGAGATTCGTTGGCTAAGAAAACTAGCAGTATTATATAACGATTGTGTCACCTTTTGCCAAAAATAAAACTATTATTGAATATGAAAATAAGAACGATATTGCTAAATTTAATGATGAATAATGAATAAGAATTTAACGTCTTTATCGTTGCTTTTTATCTGATTCAACCATAATAAAAATATAGTAATTTTAGGGTTTATTATAAAATATGTAAGCATTCATAGCGAAACTTTAAATATAAAAATATAAAATACTTACTGGCAAAAATACGCAAAAATTGTTTTCTAACTAAAAAAAAAGTGTATGAGCATGTTGAGAGATTAAATTGTTTGCATTTCCACTTTTTCATTTTCTTCAAGTGGTAAAAATACGTATTCCACGCGATTTTTAAATGGAAACTATTGATCTAAGGCAGATTTAGTGTGATAGAAGCAAGTCACGGAAAATAACTAATTGACTTTTACAAAGCTTGTGTCTAATGAAAAAAATCCAAAACTACTTGTAAAGAATTTTTTTTTAATATCAACGATGTAAGAAAGATCTCATAGTGAATTTTACAATAAGCAAACAACAATATTCGTTATCTGAATTTTATTCCAAAAATTGATTGCCCTTAATTCAAAAATTGAAATTAATTCTTAAATTTTAGATATAGTGCGTAAGCATGAGTGTTAAACGTTCCACATTAATGCGTTAATAAAGGGCTTTTTTTGTTTCAATTTTATTCATATTGAAAAGACAGTTTTTTGTGTATGGTATATCATAGCATAGACATTAAAAGATATCAATCTCTACGAGCATTTATATACTTATTGCATAAAACAGATTTTTTTCTATATTTAATAATATAAAACGGTATAAAAGTTAACCAAACCACGTTTTATAATGTAAGCCGATATTACATTCAATTTAGATGCTTATTAAAAACAAAATAAAACAATTTTTCTCTGATAAATAGTTCAATATATAATGTTTTTATTATACGTTAGTGATTAATGAAAATAGAGATCCAAAGAGCTGAGTTGCGAAACACTCTTTATCAGATTGGAGGTTACAAGTTATATATTTTATCGTTGATATTATTAATACAATTATCGTTAAAGTATGAAAGTCTATTAATACTTTCAAACATATCATGAGATTTGATATTGATCACTAAAGAGTTATATGCTTTAGTTTACTGGTACATGATTCTGCAATATATGGAACTTTGTAATGTTATGATAAAATAAATATTTCATAACAGATAAAAAATGTAATATAAGATTGTCTATGAAAAAAATATTTTTTCTCATTTTTTTTATATGTACGAATTTTCATTTTTCACTAATATTCATCTTAAAGATTTAAGGCAATCTCAAACATTAATTTAACAATGAAAAAGACATACATTAATTTCTTATGTATTTATTTATTTATTATAAATGTGACCAACGTGACTTGGTAGTTGTCTGTGATGCGTCATGATGCCCTTTATAAATAATATTTACTCACACATGAATACATATATTTATAAATACCACTATTACACACCTATTGTCTTAAATATACTAGATAATAATAATAGTGGCGAACACAAATAAAAATGTTTTCCATTCCACAAGAAATGTTCTACCTCCTCGTAGCTATCGATGAAAACATCTTTGTTTTTAGTTAGCTTGTTAGGAGACTGGACGGCTCGTGTAAGAGGAGCGTATAAATAAAAAGGTATACAATCGAGAATAAGACATTCTACTGCTCATGAGCATCGACGGATTACCGACACATACATTCAGTTACTTCTAAAAGGTACATACTAAGTCGAAAATACAGTGAATGTTATCTCCAACGCCTTAACAAAATGCGCTTAAAAACAAATAGGTATACCATCTCTTTTATCGAGATATTAGAAAAATCTGAATTAAAATCTGGCAAGTTCACTCGAGAAACCATAATTTTGACCACATTTTTGAGTGTTAGTGTGAGACTTTTTATTTTATATTTAGGCGCATCTTTTTTTGCTTTTTTCTTTACAGATATATAAAATATTTGTACTAAAGTCAACCCTATTCATAAAAAAGTATGACTAATAATGCACACGTGTCGCCAACTCCTGCCAAATTATTCAAAATAATTATTCATAGTCTTTAATTACTTGCATGCTTTGTAAGACGTACAGCATAGTTTTTATCCCGTTTGTTAGGGTTAGAGCAGCAGGAAGTTAATGTTGATTTTTCAAAGAAAATATTCTCTCTGATGAAGCACATTTCCACCTTTCTGGGTATGTTAATAATCAAAATTGCCGCATATGGGGCGAGAAAAATCTTCATGTGATTCACTGGAGACCATTACATGCCCAAAAAGTGACGCTTGGTGCGTATTTTGGTCAGGCGGCGTTATATGGCCTTACTTCTTTGCAAACGATGACAGAAACAGTTAACGGTGAGCGCTATAGGCGCATGACAACAGGTTTTTTTTTTGCACAAAATCAAATATATTAATGCGGAAGACATGTGGTGTCAACAAGACGGAGTCACTTGTTACACAACGAATGTAACGTTGAATATTTTGCGTTAAAAGTTGCCAGATCGCATTATTCCACATTTTGGTGACGTCAACTAGTCGCAAAGATCATGCAATTTTTTTGTGGGATATTTTTTTTCCCTTATAAAATATGAATTATATTTGTCCACCATGCTGCATTACGGTAACCTGTTTGGTCAAAATGGTCTTAATTTAAAAAAAAAATACTGAATATGTTCGATTTTTCGTTTACATGCAATATTCACCGCTTTTTCTAATACATCAGAATTTTAAACACAAATGGGGTGCAGCTATATCGGAATCTATTACTACACTAGTGATTTTATACTATTTTTAGAATACTTACCATCTTCGACATCATCAGGTGGTGGCGCTGGTTCTAGTCCACAATGACTTAGAAGCAAAAGCGACAACAACGATAAAGAACACACTAGGAGAAGCGCGCGCGCCAGCAGTCGCGATCCTAGCGCGCGCGCCATAACGCGCCTTCCTCTTCTGAAAATACAAAAAAAAGTTTTTTAATAAATTATAATAGTGCTTTGAATAATTTAAAACCATATTTTTTACATTTGATTTATCGAACCAATCACTATATAATATTTGTAATTGCCCATTTATAAAAAGTTTTAGATTGTGAGCACAATATTAAGCCGCAATATTGCGCGTGCTTACTTATTATGAGTCATGTAACAAATTAAATAGATGAAGTTCAACTCGAAAATTAATTTCGAACGTTATGCCAACGGCAAACTTACCAATTTTGTCGCTGTTGTGTAAAGTGAGTCTCTCTCGGGGGTTGTACACACGTACATACATATAAATATACCGTGTTACTGTTGCAGTTAAAGTTAACCGAGACAGCGTGCAATGACAGCGTTTGTTTCTTGCAAGGTCTAAAGTTGCGGCGGCCGGAAAATTGCCACGCTTATGAAACAATTAATACATGCCGTTTCTAAAACCGCATTATATATATGCTTATATGTATTGGAAATGGATGATGATATTGTTGGTTGGACCTAAGCTGAATTTCGCAGTAAGTGTGAATGTGTGTGCAGATGTGGCAATACAGGAGAAACATTATTAATTCTCTTTCTGACAAGGAATGCCCTCGAGGGACACTCATAACAACGACGCTATATTGAAATTGAATTTCGGTCCCATAAAATGTAATGATATATAATATTAAATAATATTGTCTGCTAGTAATGAAAATAAGAGTAAATACACTGAGTATATATTATATTATGAGATTTATTAATATCAATCTCATCAGTTGTGAAACTTATTATATTGATATTAATAATAGTATATTCTACAAAGCTTACAAAACTTTTTATTACATGGTTTTTATTTAATAATCGTTTTAATCAAAGCTCAAAAAATAAAAATAACTGAATGATAAAAATCCATAATTGGCTGATTAAACATTTCTAGTGAATATCACGACTCAATAATATTAATTAAACATATGTATGTATATCTCTAAAATTAAAATCAATTATTGAATTAAATATTTAAACACTTAATACAGCGTTAAAAATAAACCGAAATTGTGCTATCAGGAGAAAAGATCAGTGACTTAATTCACTACATACGACTATAAAAATTGTATTCCTCATAAAATTATATTAGTAATAAACATTACGATACGAAATAATTACACCTTAAATATGAGATAAATATCACGTTATTGTCGTATATAAAACAATACTTAATTTGTAGCTTATAGACCCAAAATCTAAGTGTTCCTTTTGAATGATAATATCCACTCTTATATATATTAATAATATCTTATCCTCAAATCACAATGGACTTTAAGGTAGTATATTGCTCAATTTTTGTTATGTACTGTATTCATGACACTTTAAATTTAATCTTATTTACATTTGGGCTAGGTCCATAAACAATTCGTGCGACATGAGTAAATCCTGGTGGATCAAGAGGGTTTCTCTTCGATCCTTGGTGTGGAAATAAAATATTTTGTCTGGAAAGAACGGCGACAGTTGCATCCTTTCACAGAATCCTTCGGGATCCAATGTGTGTGGGGGGGGTATTACTTTTCTTCACTCGAGCAGAACGGCGTGTATTTGTTCGAAATATTCGACCGTGAAACGATAACTGAGATCCACGATCGGTTATCTACTCAATGGATGGGAATTTCTGTCTGAATAGAAGAGAAACGTCTTGAAATCTCTGCAAACATTTCCTTCATGGCACAATTTTTATATTATATATTTTTGTTACGAGTAAAACTCATTAATGAAACGCTAGAAAACTCTAATGAATGCGTTATTCAAAGCTTGCAACTACGAACGTTAGTATTTTTTTATAACGAGATTTTTAATTTACTTTTTTATACTTTCACGTCTCATCTCGAATATTTTTTATGAGTCTAATTTTGCACTTTCGCGTTACTTATAATTTAACAGAAAAAAATTGGAAAGCAAGATAGTGTGAAATTTGGTAAATAGTTTCTAGGCAATAGAAAAAACTGTTGGTAATATGTATAGCTAACTTGTTCATATTGCTTTTGTAAATTTAATAATGTGAAGTTAAAAATATGTTAATACTAATAAATCATAGTCACCCTTCAACTACTTGAAAATTAAAAGAGTTTTTAAGGCTTGTAACGATTAGATTTGTTCCTTTTGCAACGTATTTCATTTAAAAATAAATCAAACAATTTTTTTTAACAGTAATATCAAATGACATATACATAAATAAATTAAGTATGTTTTAAAAGCTATAAATTTTAATTTATACTTTGTATGTTTTAAAATCAATAAGCGTTAATTAAGGATGACACAATGAAAAATATCACCAATCCGCACACCTTCTGATTCAAGACGTTTTAATTAATCAATTTTCGCTAGCAATTATATCACGCGCCTCTCGCAGATCCATTTGCAATTCAAACACTTTCATTATACCATATCACAATGCGAAATAGCGCCCCATCATTAATCATTGTCGCACGAATACACGTGTAGACAGGCGCGCTAAACTTTGAGAACCGCTAGCGCTGGCCGCTGGCATAAAAAAAAAGCTCGTTCCACCCTCAATCACTTTCGTATCGATAAAAATATATCTTGATACTATCTACGTATATAATAAACGTATATGTATATATTTATCGAGAACATAAATCTCTGCTATCGATGATAAATAAAAACCCTCATGAAGGATATTATGTTATGTTTTTTTTTTAATTTAACAGATCCAAATATTTAGTTATACACTTTCGATACAAATATTTATGATGGTACATATATAAATATATATATGAGCGAAGCAGTGAGGGTAATAATATTCAAACTAACGTGTTTTTAACATTAAAACCAAAAAAGTAGTGCGAATAAAAAATCCTTCCCTGCGCAAAGTAAAAAAAAGTGTACCATAAAAAAAATGTGAAGACTATATATATATATATATATATATATATATATATATATATATATATATATATATATATATATATATATATATATATATATATATATATATATATATATATATATATATATATATATATATATATATATATATATATATATATATATATATATATATATATATATATATATATATATATATATATATGTGGTTGAATGCGTTTTCGCGGAGAAATATTTGGTTAATATTTCTAGGAGTCGGATTACTCCGCGTACTTTTTTGATTCCGTGTGGAATCATGGTCCCTACGTTTCGGCCAGATTCGCCCGGCCATCCTCAGGGGAAAATTGAGAGTATGAACATCCGGTGTGGGCAAAGCCCAGCATGTGGTTGTTCAGATCTGAACAACCACATGCTGGGTTGCACATGCTGGGCAACCACAGATTGCTACTATTGTACCTATACCTAAAATAAAAAATAGTAAAAAAGTTTAAGAAATGAGACCTATCAACATGCTACCGTGTATAGAAAAAATAATAGAAGAAGTAGTAATCAAACAATTAAAGGAATTTATTACTTCTCAAAACCTAATATGTGAACAACAATCGGGATTCAGAGAAAAACATTCCACTAAGACTGCATTACAAGTAGTGATAAATCATTGATTGTTGGCTAAGGATACAAACAAAATCATTGGAGCAGTTTTCTTAGATTTCAAGAGAGCCTTCGAAACAATAGATAGAAAAATAATGTTAAAGAAATTGGAGAATATCGGTATAAGTAATATAGTTTTAAGATGGTTTAATAATTATTTACATAAAAGAAAACAAAAAGTTAAAATAAGTTATGTATATTCTAAAGAGAAATTAATGACATATGGAGTACCACAAGGTCTAAATTAGGACCATTGTTATTTTTATTGTATATTAATGATATAGTTAAGAACGTGAAAAAGTGTAAAATTCATCTATTTGCGGATGACACATTAATATATTGCATAAGTGATAATATTAAAGAAATTAAAAATAATTTAAATAATGAATTAAGTATATTAAAAACATGGTTAAAGAATAATGTACTTAAACTAAATGAGAATAAAACTAAATGTATGTTTATTAATTATGAAAATGTGTTAGATAATAATATCAAAATAGTAATAAATAACTCTAGTATAAAAATAGTGGATAGTATAAAATATTTAGGAGTAATTGTTGATACACAATTAAATTTTAAAGAACATTGTAATTGCATATTAAAAAAAAATAGTAGAAAAATAGGTTTATTACCAAGAATAAAAAATATATTAAATATAAATACAAAAAAAATAATTTACAATAATATAATATTGCCCCATTTTAATTATTGTGCAACAATATTAAATTGAATAAATTAGACAAACAAATGTTGCAAAAATTACAAATAATGAGAGTAATCTTAAATAAAAATAGACTAACTAGTTGTAAATGTATGATTCATAGATTAGAATGGTTGAATGTTCAAGAAATATTGAGTATGAATGTTTTAGTATTTATATATAAGTTAGAAAATAATATGTTACCAGAATATTTTAATAAATATTAAATAAGAAATAGAGATGTACATAAATATAATACTAGAAATAAAGAAAATTTAAAGATATTTAAGTATAATAAAACGAGTACGGCTAGGGTAGTTATGTACGAAGGCTTTGATTTGTATAATAGTGTTCCAAGAGTAATCCGCAAAAGCAAAAATATAACGGGTTTCCTAAATGGAATAAAAAAACACCCTCGTACATATAGAAATAAATTATAATATTAAGTCTTTATTACTGTATATTTTTATTTTTTGTTATGTATATTTTATATATTTTTTATATATGTTTACTTAAATTTGTTTGATGTAAAGATTAGCTATTAAGCTAAATATATTAATAAATAATAATAATAATAATAAAGCGTCCTTAAAGGACCAGTATAAAATAGGTGGCACTTAGTAAAAAGAATCACTGAATTTCTGTTATGAACTCGGCAAGCACACAACGATGGACACGTTTAGAATTACAGTCAACCAAGGAGCGAAGATTCTCGGTTTCATAATATAAATCGTGGCTACCATTTCCCTGATAGTTTATTTTCTATCAGCTCAAATACTTCTTTTTTAAATAGTCGTCCTTTTAACTTTACTGAAAGCAACCTGATGCTTTACTATTTATACGTAAATTTCAATATAATGTGCGTATGTGTTTTCTTATATTATTGATAATCTAAACATTTTTGTATAGGTTTTTATACAATGTTTGTTTAATAAAGTTGTTACGTTTTCACTACACTACATAATGTATGTATGTTTAAGTATCAGACACATTTACATATCATATCGCGGCTCCATAAAATAAATATTTTTCTTTTTTATATGCGTGTACTTATATACGTCAACACGTTGCGCCCCTAACGCGGCATATGGTATGAAATGTGTATTATAATTTATTACGTTTCTTTTCAGCGCCCATAAATCAAACATCGAAACTAGTGGATGACAATGTCAATTTGCGAAATATTGCGCGCGCGCGAACTTTCCGCGTGCTTTTCCGGCTGTAGTGAAATATGGCGTGATGATATCGAGATTACGGTCGCGTATGGGAAATTTTCGGCATTTCGCAAACAAGCGCCGGAAAACCTCCCCTATCCCCCATAAGAGGTTTTTGATCAACGATGGCCAAGATTTATGCCCCTGATAAATATCTTAGTGCGGAACACAAATCACCATTAGGCAGTATCAAGATAGGAAAGTGGGTGAGGGCGAAACGATTTTTAACCTCTCGCCCATGTGAGCAAATTTCACATAAGAACCTTATAGAATTTTCCCGTTTAAACTTTGATTGTTAATTTACGAACTCAATGTTTTTCATATCGCTAAATATCTTACATATAAACAACAAATAACTCACAACCATATTTTTTCTTATCTAAGCTTCCCTTTTCTTTTCCGACGTTAAATGCTTTATATTGCCCTCTTTGCTGTCCTACTTTATTTCCTTTTTCGTATACGTTTTACCAAACTTTTGAAGATAAACCCATTCCAAAATAAAAAATAAAACATTTCTATTTAAAAGCCTGTATCCAGAGTTTGCCACATTTGCTAGAGCTCAAATGCGCAAATGGGCAGGACGTGTAACTAGAATGGAGGATAACCACCTAAGACAATACTAAAGTGAAAACCGAGTTTGTTTGGAAGAAGGCGATTACACTTTCGGAACTGAACCGTTGTATAATAAAACTCGTGACCTTGAAATAAGATCATTTATTTAAAAAAATCATGGTTCAGATAAATACAAATCATTCTGTTCATGATTCAGATAAATATGCTCCAACTTCCTATTATTAATACGCAAAAAATGTACGTTGATATATTTTTAGCGTTAAATTACAAAGTTAATACATAACATTAATGGGGCTTTTGCGAAAGCCTACACCTCGCATCCAATCGCGCAAAGTTTAATGTTTAATTTATAAAGTTTTAGACTTTCGACCTGCCTTTTCCGTGATATATCGTCGAATAATTTTCCGACGAAGCCGATCTAGCCTCAAGGCGGAAGAGGAAGGTTCGACATCGATCTCGTAAGTCTTTGGAGAAAAAACACCGATCGCTTTCCTTCAAAGAAATCTTGCGCTCTTATCGCGGAAACACAAATGCTGCCCTTTATTTCTCATACTTTCAGGATTTTCTCAGTTTTCCGAGCCCTCAAAGCCCTTCCCAGGCGACTGATTCAATTTTATTGTCGCAAATTTTCCCTCGCAATACACACGCGTCGCCAAATGGAAGGTTTTATAAATATTTATGGACAAAAACCATTTTCGCAATCTCACTACCATACACAAACGTGTTTCATTTATTTCTTTATCGTTCGCCTTGTGTGAAAAGTTCATATAGAGAAAGCCGTAAAAGCGACTAAATTTCTACTATGTTTGAAATATTACGTCATACAAGTAGGTATAATACTTGAGAATTGACACTTTAGAAAAGGTGTGACTTGATCTATAGATTAATCTACAGATTAAGTCACGTCTTTTGCTATAGCAGTTTCTCGCTATGCTGCCGCCAAACCATTATTATCTATATACTAGATATAGTTTTTATCTAAATTCTTTAACATTGTTTGTTTCAAAGCATTGTCAATCAAACAAGTGATTAAATGAAAAAAACTGAATCTGAATAAATGCTTTAATCTAATAAAAAAAATCACGGATAAATAATGTAGTAACCACAATAAGAAAAAACTACCCTCTTAGAATACATTTGATGATGTATCGAAAGTGTTGGAATAATTTCACTGATTGTTTTTATATTAACAAGAAAGTAAAGGTAGTATTTGATACCCATTCCATATACTTACATATATGGGATGAGAATATTTAAGAAGTATATTTTATGTCTTTGGTGTGTGACGACTCTTATGTGATGTTAGGGTGTAAGTGGAGTGAAAAAATGCTGTCAGAACTTTTACTTTTTATTATAGCTTGGCATTGTGTTAATCACATAGAGTACGCTCGGGATAAGAATTCCGGTTTGTTATTGTATGCGTGAACTGTGTGGCTCAAAACAATTTCGCTCAGAATATTTAATTTTTTTATTTTAAAATAAAATATATGTTTATTTAACATACATCTGAGCTAAGTTGGAAATTTCAACGAACAATTAAAAATATATTATATAATCTAAGAAACCAGACATTGATGTCATTAATTAAATATTTGCAAAATTCAAAATCTTTCTCTTAAAATTTCATTTATTAATGAAAAACAGTGGCACGAGTTTAGTGACCTACCCATGGGACAGTGGGCATATCTGGGTTAAACCAATATCAACACAAAATTATTTAAAATAAATCACTAGAAAAGATCGAGCTTCTGTGCCATACTGCACTTTAATGACGAATACCAGCGTTGACGAATCAGCGACTGTCCTTAAAAGAGAAAGCGAGACAACGAAGTACACGCTACATCGCTTCTCCCTCTCATATACATGTACCTACACGCACACAATAACAAACCGGCATCCTTATCCCGAGCGTACTCTACTAGAATTAAAAGTAAATAATGCTGGCAAATTACCGTTACAAATAAAAATATTCAAATCATTGATAAACTTTACGTCATATATGTACCATTCTTCGGCAAAAAACAGTGAAGAATTCAATTTATTAATAAAATTAATTGGGGCTGAGCTACTGAAAATTAGAATAATTTAAGTACCCAGTGGGTGTCATCTAGTTTGGAATTAATTTAAATCACTTGTGTATCATTTTGAAAAGAAGTAATCCATGATCATACAAGAGATAAAATGATAAATTAACTTATGATTGCTTGAAAAGAAAAATCACGTCTAGATAATTTTTATTAAATCTAGGATTGAAATGTGATACTCTTCAATACTTCTAAAAATTAAGTTTTAATCTACAAAACTGTAAAAGTCATATATAAAAATAAAAATAGTGGTGGAAGTTTTTCAATAATGAAGACAGATCTTTGTGCCCTATTATAAAAGCGTTGTTGCTGCTTTAAGTGATTTTCGCTTTCGTGGAGTATTTTTTAATAAAGTAAATTCAAGAAACGATCCTTCTAATAACCAAAATAAATTTTACAGAAAAAGAAAAACGGCAATTGATTGATCAAAAACATTGGTCTGAAGATGTTAATATTCAAGTGAAAATTTTTAATTTAGCAGATTTTTGTTATCTTTTTCTCCTTAAATAATTTGCCTAATAATTTAGACTGAGATAATAATCTTAAGAAAATGTTGAAATTTAAGGTAATAACTTTTAAAATGTATTACGTCCAAAAATTATGTAAACTTTTTAACAAATAAAGAACCAGTCAAATTAAAAAAAATCATATAAATTTGTCAGTCATACTGTAACTAAATGAAAGATAATTCATTAATGAATTTCGTCAAAAATAAATATCTAGATAAACTGCTGCATTTGATACGGACTATTAATACCAAATGAGTTAGTTTTTTCAATTGAATCTAATTGCCACTGCAACAAGAACTTTGTTGAAACTAAAACAATTTCAGCACATCTATTCATCGAACTTCTCGGACCTCTGAGATTTTACGATTTTTCAAATTACGTTGATCTGTGATTGCTCATAGATACATAGATAGCAAAAAGTCGAGAAGATTTGTCTGATGAGATTTAGACAAAACTTTGGAATTTACCATAAACATTTGCCTCCAATACAATAAATTATATTTATATAAATAAGTGACTATATAATTGGCTTATAAAAGATTATCAAAATGTGCATCCAGGCACCATTTTTCTTACAAAAAATCACCTAGTATATGTATCAATGAAAGTCTTTGATCACCTATACATTTAATCAAAATGAAAAGATTAGACCAATACTGCTACAAAAAACACTAAACTAAGATTTTGTAAATCGTATTTATTATTTGTGAGTTGGCACAAAAATTTAATTATTTATTTTTTTAAATTAAACTCATAAAAAAATTTGTGGATACATAAAACTAAAATAAAATTTTATCGGTTACAATTTGGTTTAAATATGTATATCCAAGGATCGAGGGATGTAATAAAGTACGGCAATATTTTTAAATAAAATAACTTGGGTAACATATGGAGAGTCTATTATTTAAAATTTGATTTCCATTTTCTTATGATAAAATGGTAAAAGTTAAATTGACATATAAAACACTATTTAATAGAAATATTTAATCACATTTATATTTTACATTTAATAATATAACAGTGGATGTTTTGTAATAAAAATGGTTTAATATATAAGCTGTTTATATAAATGTAGGTAAAATGCTTTTAATAGTAAATATAAGTTTTTTTTATTTTATTTTATTTTCACATTTTCATTCGAATAAATTGAGTTTCAGTTTTAAGATAAATAGAGCTTATGGCTTTCTGTCTTTTTAATTTAGCAACTGAATTCCGCAGAATCACTAGTTGTCAAAGCAGCAGATACTAGCAGATAAAAAAGCTGTAAAACATATGCTTTGCAAAATAAATTAAAATAGACTTTGTTGGCAACCATGCCAAACTTTTGCTCACTATGTTTTTGTAATTCTATAACTTTCACTATTGCAGTATCGTGTAAGAGCAGACAACACATAATTTATACCTAGAATTAGAACTTTGATATAAAATAAAAAACGCCCTCTGATAGAATAAAATAACATGCTTAAATGCACTGAATCAAAAATAGTTTTAAACAGAAATCCTGGTTAGTACCAACAAGAATCGTCCAAAAATATTAAATTGTTCTTTTCATATCGCTTTATATAGCTTCGGCAAAAAACTTGACGTTTATTTGCTTCACAAACAATCGAATTTATGCGACTGAGCCTAATATGTGCATATTCATTGTAACATATATTACACATAAATATTTAAAAAAAATATCTTTACGAAGAAAAAATAATTTCATTTTCGCCCAAATTTATTATATTTTTGGAAGGTTTATCGGCTCTTCATAAACCGAATGGCTACCAAGGGTCGTTCATAATTTCGATACCATTCCTTCGCAATCGCCTCAGGCCTATTTAAGCCGTTTGTCAAAGGGAATCTGTCCATAAAAAGCGGTAGCGGCCACAATGGCTCAGTTTTTTCTCCTACCCGAGGTTCGTGCTTAACTTTCGTTCTTATCTTGATTGCAGCGACTTGTCTAACTCCTCTCATATCCACTCCACCCCTACAACCGACCGACCACCCAGTGGCGGTACGAATAAACCGTTGATAAATGGTGCTCCCCTTTTTGATACTAATGGCCTCGTTTTGTACACAATGAATGCCGTCGGTGGTTCGCATCCCGTTGGCGCTTTGTCTCTCTTTTTAGGCGGACGGATACCCCTCGTTGCTGCGATACCGATATTTTAAACAAAATTTAATAAACAAAAAACGGCATAATTTAGCAGATAACTAATTCGGACAAGCACTCCCTTTTGAGGGTTGTAAAAAATATTATTTTTTCAGGTCTTTTGCTTCTTTTAAATAGAAACCCAGTGAGCCACTTACAAATTTAACATTTAAGAAAGCAAATAATTCAAATAAAATTTATTTTAATAATATAAATATATATTAGACCGATGTGTGAAAATAATCTTCCGTAATATCAACCTTATGCCTCCTCAAGGATATGAACAGATTCTAGGGAAGGTGTGAATTTTCTTAACTGTAACAAAATTGAAGATTACTTCAAATTTACGCTAAGGTGCTTTCATTGCTAATGTAAAATTTTTATTCTGCAAAAGTTTTCCATTACAATAACATGAGACATACTAAATTCAAAAATGCATTCGCAATAAAAAAAAAACACTCATTAGGTATATTTATTAAATTGAAATACGGACTCACTAAAAATTTAGTCATTTTATATTATATGTAAACGCAAAGAACAAAACGCCTAATAAAATCAGCAATACATTGATCTAGAAATGAAGATATTTTCGAACATACAACAAAACAAATTGCTGAAGAATCTTTGTCAAAATGTGTCAAAAAGTCTAGAAGCAATAATTGCATGAAGTGCAGGTTTAGGATTAACTTGTGGAGAAACTCAAGAAAATCACCTAAATACTTTATGTAATTAAATGAAAGTTTTGATGCAGTTCAGTGCAATCAAATTTTGGTGTTTTTTAATTTTCTACTAGATTATAATAAAAACATAAGCTTCAGATATACTAACGATATACCTACAGGAAAAATCTAACTTTTCTGATAATATTAAACTGACTTTTTCAACGTCTTCGTGCATTCGTATCAATACTACTATAACCATTTTTGGGTTTATCAATACATTTACTTTTTAATTTATCTTTCAAGGGATTAACTCATACTATTAATCATAAAAAGAACTAGTTTAACTTGTGTTAAAGTGTTTTAACCATTGAAGAAAAAATGAGTTTTTTCGTTAAAATTAAACACAGTGAGAAACCTATTAATGGATTATAGTACTGCTATAATTCGCCTTGGGAAGAGACTTATCCTCAAAACGACCGATTCTGACCTGCCTTAGCGGCTAATAGCAATTCATATTAAAAAAAAACTCGCCATACTTCTTTAATTGGTCGTCCCACCGAAAAAATGGCTGTAAAAAAACAATAGAATCTACCATGGATATAAATACTAGAACGCTGGTAACCATTAGACACCTTTTCTGAGAACTTCAACTTAGATATTTTTTCTGACACTACTGATATCGAACTTCAAGGCATCGAATTTGCAAGGCCCTTCAAACTTAGACCACAACCAAGAGGAGGTCGATTTAATTTCAGATCAGCGAAGATCATAAAAACCGCCGCTTCTCTCTTCACATCCACTGATCCAGCCTGTCGCCCGGAATCCAAAATGAACTCACTTCAGAGACGCCTAAAGCCTACGGACGCATCCACACACGGACAACATATCTCAATCGTAACGCAGCAAATAATATTATCTTAAAAAAATAATCACCGTGACCAGGAAACTATATTAAGAACTAATAAAGCCATACTATTTTAATGAATTAATATTTGTTCAATCAAAATGTTTTTGAGACACTTTGTCGAGTAAATCTATACAAGTGCTGTTGCCACTCATAACATCATATTTATACGAAACGGGAATTTTTACATTAGCTACTATTAAATCAAAATATTGACTCTGTTTTTGTAGTGAAAAAATAACTACTAATAGTATTGTCATCGATAACGTCACAGTTTTAAAAACTTAGTGCTGATAGACAACTCATCCATTGAATTAGTAGCAAATACATTTATAAACATACATAAGTGAACCTAATTTTAATTATTTTATAATTTTTTGAAGAAAATCATATTTTACTAACAACAAATGTTCCTGAATTTTTTTATGAAATGGAGGCGCTAAGAATTTTTTTAAATATGGGACCTAGTAAGATAAAGTTTGGAAACCACCGCCTTAAGAGATATTAGACACGTGAAAAACTGCCTTATCATATATTGTTAATTCACGCTGATTCTCAATATTTGAATACATTACAGAAACTTAAATGAATTATTTTTATTATTCATTAAAAATGCATTAATTACTAAATAACTTAATATATTATCACATAACTTAATAAAACATAAAAAGTATAAAAATATAATATTTATCATATTAATGCATTTTAGTATATAAATTGCTATATATGTAGATGAAATTACAGTTTTTTAAAAAAACTAATTTCTGCATTTTCCAACTTGAGAAATAACCAACCACTGAAACTTAAAAAGACTGTTCGCTATTCTTTGGCGGTGAAATCTCAAATGCTCGCTTGGCTGAAATGTAATTATCTGCAGGCACTTAGCAAATTTCAAAGTCAGCTAATTACAGCAGAATTTTTAAGATCTGCTCAGAAACGGAAAAGAAGCAAAAAATCGTCAGCTCGCTCCAACTCACATTTTTTTACACATCGCAAAGCACAGAACGGAATGTTTATCCAATTTTTCCACACCGCATGATTCTAATAATTAGTAGGCGTCGTTAATTAAACATTGAAGATAAATACACATTATTAAATTTCAGGATTTATATAGACATTATTTTAAAATAAATTAATGATATTTAGGCACAAAATATTATTTTGAAAAACGAATAAAATTGTCTAAATATAAGGGCCTATTTTATCGTTCCGTTTGACGGACGCCTTGGCACAAAGCTTGGATAACATTGAGGTTTAAAATCTCACCCTTTTGTTGGAAAGAGTAATTTATAACAGTTAAATGCTTAAAAGTTACAAGGACCAAGGACGACGTCTTGGATCCATAAACGATCGAGTGGGCTTACGGCATTTTGTTTAATTAGACATTGCGGATTTATCTTTGAACGCCTGTTGTCCTTAGAGAACTTTTTGTACACGATACCAACTTCTTGTAAAGTTTGCCTAGTAAATGATGAATTTCAAAGGACAGTGCCTTTAATGTTTTATGAGATTAATAAATTATTACCAAAATTATTTTAAAACTCAAACATATATTTTTAATTTAGTAATAATATTTCTAGCAATCTAAGTATTTCAAATTATTACAAAGTATTTGTGATAATACAGTTATGAATTCGTACAATACTATACTACAGAAATAAGAGATAATCCCAAGCCCCAATTCAACTTTCTACAAGAGCACGGTACAATTGAACAAATACACATACAAATAAAAATCTACAAGAGAAGAAATATTGCTTAGCTTTTTTCCTTAACATAAATCAGTCTTTTGACAAAGTGTGACATAACATTGAAATATAAAAACAAAAAGACATTACCTCACAATATAAATGAAATCATTAAGTCATATCTGAGCGAATCTTTAAAAAATAATTTATCAAAATGAAAATTTTTCCGTCTTTCAAATAAAGTTTAGAGTATTTTAAAGCAGTTAACTAGGGACAATACTGTACTTCAAATATACAGCAGACTAACGAATTACTTGTGCAACCTTTTCTGACAACACAGTTATTATGGCTTCTCGTGATAACCCATATAAAGCGTCTATTCATCTTTAAGAAAGCCTAGATAATACCCAAGAATAGTTGCGTATTTGGAGAATAAAAGCAAACGATCTAAAATCTTTCTATAGAGAAATAAATCATGACTTCCCGTCAGATAAAATAATGCAATAATTTTACAATCGGATGGTGCAAAGTATTTGAAGATTCACATCGACAGAATACCTATCTAAAAATTCATATTTGGAGTAAAAAGAAATTGGATTTAATCTAAAAACATATTGCTGGCTAATGGGCAAAACTTCCCAACTTACAGTAAAGAATAAGCTGTTCATTTAAAATCTATCTTTAACCTTAGAATCAGCAAGCAACACTACAAAATAAAATTTTATATTATGTCCTTAACTTGCACAACAAACGGATCTTGCAACAAGATTTAAAAATTGGCACACTAGCTTTGGTAGCTAGTTGATTATGGGAAATAGCTAGTGAGATTATCCCCCTGCCTATAAAGCCTACTTATTGTCCTTGCTAGAGACAGATCGCAGTTAAAGAGAGAAAAAAATATTTGTTCTAATGAATCATTGATTCACTCATGCTAGATTTAATGACATAAATTTTGTGGAATGACAGGACGGAAAAACAGATTGCAAAAAAACTAATTAATTATATTAATTGTTTCAAATCTAAAAAAATAACACTTATTATTTTGTTGCTGTTTTATCCAATGATTCTACTAAGTTAAATAATTTTAATTTGCAAACATTTTAACTCTTATTTAAGTATTATTTTTATTGTTAGTAGCATAGTTTTTTTACTACATTTTTGCACAGTATAGCATTAGATATTTTTATTTTACATTATATATATATACATATATAATAAAATATAACTTTGGCTATAAATAAAAAAAGTTTCCAATCACTCCGATCGATTTTTTTATAAATAACAATCTATTTATTTTATAAACATGAAACACACACACAATAAACTTATGCATATACCTAAAAAATTAGTATACCTTTTTCCACCCGTTTCAGATTTTATACTGACAAATATTTATTTTCGATTAATATTTAAGGACCGAGCATAATAACACGTAACCAACCACAAACAACCTTTTTCCACCGCATACATTTTCATTTTAAACACAAATCCGCGCAAACTATCCGGCCAGTCTCGCAACACGCGAGATTAAAGCAATAAATCGCACAGTTGCGAAATTATCTACGGTCTGTGGAGTTTTCAGAAATTCGTTAAATAGCATTTTCTTTTGCCATCCCTTAAAAAAGTCAACTTTTAGCTCTCGATTTAGTGGCTAGAGTGTAAAATTGCACCGGCGTCTGTCCTTTGTCGCGAATTTACGTCGCGCGATAGGCGAGGCATTCATTACGGAAATGTGGATCGTGTCCAAGTTTTTTTGTTGTTCTGTCTACGGGTTTATCGCAAAAGTGCCCTAATCTGTCCTTTTCCCACCAGTGCTGCACGTAACATTTCTTACAAAAGTTTTGCTAAAGGGGTGGCAGAAAAATACGGGAGCGAGGTCTTTGTATCACATTAAATATCGGACGAGAGGCACGTAGGGGAAATTTAATCATAAGTATGTTTGTGTGTTCCAGATTTATTCCAAGATGTAATTAAATGTCTACACTTTATCATTAAAAACCCTTCATACTAAATATGCTTTGAATTTTAATAAAATTATATTGTAGTAATAATCAATTAGTTTACAGATTCAATCAGTATATATAAAGTGTAACAGTAAGGCTTCAAAGAAATTGCTATTTCTTATTTTGACTGGTTAGTAATTAACGCTAAAAATAAATTCCTAAGATACCTTTATAAGCGAATTCAAATAATAAAAACATAGAGTCGCTTTGGCGTATTTTGCTGGAAAAGCACTTTTTACTGCTGGCGGTATGGTTTTACACAAACGGAAGATTCTATAGAAAGTATGTCTTTAGTACTACCTATATACACATAAGTGTATTCTATAAAATACTATTTTCAATACCGATCATGACCTTTTTAATCAAATTACGGATAGTGTCAGTCTATTTATTACAAAAATAAAATAAACTGATTTTTAAGAGAATAAATACGTCTTGATTAATATTACCGGAATGGAAATATTAAAACACATTTTTATAAAGCTTTATCCATACCTTGTTTATATATGTCGAATTATGAATATCATATGAAGCGTCCGGAATAATGAAGGCGAACTTAACACAGGTTTAATATATTTTTATTTTAGAGTAACAGTATAAAACACAAAAAATAATATGTTTCTAAGGACTGGTGAAATAATAAATAGTCTTGTAACGTGGTTACACTAACATATGAATTTAAATTTTAAAAATTTAAACATTGAAAAATAACATAATAAAAATAATAAAATAATTAGGTGTGTATGTTATTAACCCTTAACGTGCAATTGTTAAATTCTCCCTTTATATTTGCAACCATTGTACTGAGACAATAAATATTTATAAACGAATTTAACCAAAAAATATATTACAAAAATAAACATTTAATGAAAAACCGAATGACAATATTTCATGAAGCATAAACCTATATTTTTCATATATATTCGGTTATTGAAAATTGAAGTATAATACGATTAAGAAATAAATTATGCCAAAACTAATAACATTAAATAATTCTTAATTACAATCCTTTATTCATATTTTCACTTAACTAACAATTAAATAAAAAGGCAGTAGACTTTATACGTCACTAAAATAAAACCTTTTTTTTTATGCTTGATTGTGACAAAAACATATTTTAGATTAAAAAATTATTTATCAAAGTCGATCATAAAAATGTATTAAAAAATTGATTCAAAGAGAAATTTTAATGTACAATTAAAAATATAAAATTCATAATTTATAATATATTAAATCATTTTGCAAAAAAATTTTTTTAGCTTTGTGGCAATAGTGCGAATATTTTATATAAGGTAACTATGAAGAAACGTTTATTTTAAGCCCATTAAACATTTGTAAGAGTATATTATTTAAGTATAGTAAAATAAAATGAGCTCTGCCTTAATATATGTGATGATTTAGATAGCCTTTAATTTTTTCAAGGCACTCTTTCTCAATCTTGAAAAAAATACTAAACACGACAAATAATGAATTTTAACGTATATATTTTCATAATATATATATATAATATATATACCTTATGCTATTAGATTTGTAATAAAACTTGTTTATCTAGTTAATTTTAATATTAAAAACTAATATCTTTTTATATATAAAAATATAATAATAAATATTTTTGTCAACAAAATTGACGCATAAATGTTAAAAAATAATTCGCGAAATTCTCGGTTGGTAATTTATTTTTTCCGAGATTCGAGAATTTTCAGAAAGCAATTTCATTTATTAAAATTATATATACATATATTCATATTATTAAATATATTTATATAAATTTTATAATGTTTTACGTGAAATAATTGTGATCATGAAAAATATTTTAGTTTATTATTCATCTAGTAAATAAAAAAGGATTTCACTCTCATTAAATTTAAAACTTTGTTGCTGCATCTGAATGTATTTTTGCAGCATTCGCGCGCTTCGTTAACTTTTGATAAACTCATAAACTCTCAGTTAAATTTCACAACTCAGCTATTTAGAGTCAAGCGGACCTTAAAAAATACCGCGTTTTCATTTAAATTTTTGTCTTGTTCAACAAAATAATAAACATATTTACATTAATGCGAAAATTTTTAATACAAACCACACTAAATGTATAACGTAATTTTATAGCATATTTTTGCAGATTTTACAAAGCTCACCCTACCGGAAAAAAGTATGGTACTTATAACTTTTGAGCAATCCAACGCCAGTTTTTAGTAATTAATTAAAGGGAACTATAGCTATGGGTTTGTTTTAAAAGATCTAGCGTGATTCTCGAAAACCTTTTCAATGGGCTTTTCCGTGCAAAAGCACGGGATTACGTAATTTTCCGGAAAACTTAAACGATATCATTATTACGATTGTTGCGACAGGAACAAAGGAAAACGTATTAAACGCGTCGAATAATGGAACGAATCTGACATTTCCACTAAATTAGTCGACTAGCTTGCTACAAATTCGCATGATTTCTTGCAATTATCTACGTTTATAATCGAGATTGTACCATTGCTTTGTGTGCTTAGTAACGTTTTGACTACTAAACTTAGGGGAAAAATAAATCTAAGTAATAATAATGCACGCTTATGCCTAACGTTGTATTGTTCACAGCACATTCCGTTACGTTTTAGCTTATATCTCAAATGTATCCTTTGTAGGTTTGAATATCAAAGGGAGAAATTCAGAGTAAATAATTTTGAAATTATAATAATATACAATATTTGTATTATTAATTATTATCTAAACATTGAAAATAATATTGCTTATTATAAATATTTGATTATCTTTAAAATCAATAATAGGTAATTCATTATAAGAACCATTGTAAAAAAATATTTTTAGAATTATAGATAGGTTATAATTTATATTCTTATTTAATCCATACATGTACCAAGTTTTATTCTCCATGCTAATTATACTTTTATACCAGTTAATCAAGAATTGCTTCCATTTCTATTTATTTTTTGACCAAAATATTCATAAAAATTTATGATAAAATATTGACGGACGTACAAACATACTTATTATTAATAAAAAGTCACATGAAGTAGTTAATAATAGCAAAAATATAAATAAAAAAAGATTGTCGTATAAGGGAGGCGTTCTCAATTGCTGACGTCCTGGCCGCGACGGTTAGAATAAAGGATGTGATCGCGACTCTAGGGAACTGTATATCCCACAGTTAAAAATCACAGTACATCGACGTATTAATGACTTAAAAAAGTACTTCAATAAATAAACATCCCGTTAACCACTAATAAGCACCGGAAAAACTACCCTTTTTCGCGTAAAATAAGTGCGATAGACAATGTGTCTACCTGTGTAAAACCCACTTTTGTCATTTCCTCTTGTAATAACAATTTTCTGAAATTTACCTTGCAGTTTAAGGCGTAAACATATTTAGATTTTGGAATCATCAAGCACACCAACATCTACATCTATGATTCCAGAGATGGTTCGAATCATGAATATAAAAGATATGACACTTTTATCACATCAAGAGATGATTAAACGATCTGGGACGAGAGGGTCAGAGATTTGAATCTCCTCCAACATCACGAAGTGATAATTCTTAAATGCTGATATAAACTATATCAATCTGTATTTAGAATCGAGAACATTTGTCATGACGTTAGTCTTAAGAGTTAGTGACCAAGGAACGACGCGGACGAAAAACATGTTGTTGTAGCACTAGCGCCTGCCGACAGTGGTTGTGAATTTATTTGTAAAGAATTTTTGTGCAAAGGATTGGTGTAATCTAAATCTTTCGATACACGTTATATCACCTTATTCTTAAACTTATGTGATTTTTATACAACCACGAATCAGAAAACGATAAAGTTTTGAGTGACAAATTGAAAATGTTTCAAAGGGAAGCAATTAGATTAGCCTGACAGCCCTTTAATATAAAGTCAGGTCTTGTTGATCTACGCGATTTAAGCTTTCTAAACCAAACTTTACTTATGGCTAAAATGGACGACCAACTAGATCATAAATTAATTTCATTTAAAATAATTTGCCATGAACAGAGTAAAAATACTTTTATGCAGTATGTTAATATATCTCCAAAAAATTAATACACGTATTAAAAAATATTATTAAAACACTACTCCCTTATATAAAATATAATATAAAATATAATAGGTTTTATTTTAAACTTTAAAAGACCAATTACAATGCTTTATTGAATTATTTGTTCTTTAGCGATTTATTTATTAAAATATAAGTATTATTTATCGTTTATCCCTTTCAAAATCCTCTCTGATCTTTTCATTTTCCTCTTGTGTTGCCCAGTTATTGTTAGCACCTTAGAATGCTTCACTTGAAACCATAATTGTTCTACAAATTAAAACGTGTTTCATATTCACAAACTCTTAATTGTTTACAAACAACTTATTCTAACATCCATTAAAGGGAACTAATCTTACTAGTCATTATTGTGCCCTTTATGTTAGGAGTAGGCACTATTAATGTACTTTTCGCTGCCTACACTTTGTTAAAATAATAAGCATACTTTTAATATATTATCTCTGTATTATTAGTGTCTTTATATCATATTTCAATGAAAATCATTAAAAAACTTCTGAATTAATTTTATCACTGACCATCGAAATTGAATAAATAATTTATTTTATATTATCAAAATTATTATCATCCAAAATTTTCCTTATGTTTTCTTTCGCTTCAGGGCTTATAAATTATTATAATACCATCCATATTTTTGTGGGATATCTTTTGGTTTTACTTATACATTTTCTAAGCCACATTTATTTTGTTTTTCTCGCACAGCATTGTTTGTAGCATACTAATATTTTTTTCTCACGGTCTATTTACATTTCACAGTTCGCAATCACTTAATTTTAAATCAATTATTTAACTAATAATATCATATTACTGTTTTACTAATATATCATATTAAACCATGGTTAATATTTTTATTATTAATTTATATTGTATTGTGTTTGTACTATTATTTGTACAATCCAATATTGTACTCAGATATTTTGATATAAAATATATTTAATTATGTTTAAGTGACATAAAAATATTTATTAAAATATAATTATAACATAATTATTAACAAACTCTAGATTTAACATGCATAAAAAAGAAACAAAGCGTTTCTTAGCTACATTTAATAAAACGGAAAATTGGTATAGAAGTAGCAATTAAACTTAACTTGATTTTTGTGTCTAGTTAAAAAATAAGATTATTCTTCTTAAAAAAATATGTATTGAAATTATAATTAACATCTAATGTAACTGGCAATTGTTGAATAAATAACTAACTTAAGTACTGTAAAAAGTTTTTATTTCGATGTAGTGACTTTTTTCATTTTTATTTTAAACTCTAAGCTCTTAAAATATTTTATAATATGGATTCATTATTATTTTATTTTTTAAAGCAATAACGATTCATAAAAAATGAGCAGCATAAAAGGTTCAAAAAACAAATACATGATATGTATATAATAAAAATAAAATAAAGGCCGATTAATATAATAATTAACTTACATAAAAATCAAATTATATTTATTTATTGCATTTTAATATAAAAGCTATTCAAAATTGCCATTATTACTATTATTATTTGTAATAAAATAAGCAGTAAACAAATTTATCCAATTAATATGTAAAAATTAATAGCATATTTTTATTAAACTGGTATTTCACAATTTGTAATTTTAATGAGGTTATTTATTACTTGTGAAATTTATGTAGGTACATAGCAAACGACTAGAATTGGATGAATGTATTTAGGTAAATATATTCATGCGAAAATAGTCCCTGGATCAATACTATACAGGCAGTTTTTTTTATATTTTATGTTTACCGTGACATACAATTGAAAATAATATATTAAATTAAAAGTTAATTTATGGGTATTTTAAAAAAAATGCTAAGTCGAGAATTATATTTCTTGAAATGTCTCGAGAGTTTTACAAAATAAAGCTTTTTTGTTAAAAATGTTTATGTTTTACATTTACTGCATTTTTTATACCGCTGCATAAAAAGGGTGGGTCCGTACCAGATGCTTTAAAATATTCATGCTTTATTGGAAGCTTTAGAACTTTTTTTTGCTTTGCTAATGTAAAGCTACATATGAAAAGATAACAATCAGATAAAAAGAACTGTGTCGCATTCGGCAAATTAAAAATTCCTTTGTGACTCGCATTGTCTCGCTCTCAATAATTTAAAAATGTCTACAATAATATATACTGTATTTATTGTATTTAGATACTAAATATTATATTTTTGAATTAATAAAAATTTCTCAACAAAATCGAAAAAATATCTATATAACGCAAACTAATAAACAATTTATTTAAAGGATCATCGTTGACAAATATAATTAATTAGTTATAATAAATTAAAAACAAAAGATTGTTGATTTTTATAATTCATATATAAAAATTACATTTAGTGTTTTAAACAACAATGTATCGAAAAAAATTAGGATACCTGCACAGAAAGGTAATAGAAAAACTAGAGTAATAAAAAGTTAAAATATTTATCGTATCTTCGGTCTCGGCTATAAAGGTGTCAAAATTCCGGTGGAAAAAAACTACACAACCTTAAATTTTTCACAAGGGAAAGATCAAAGTTTTCACGGCCCGAAAGCCATAAACTTTTTAATATCGGCAAATATAAAGTTCAATAAAAAGTCATACGTAGCTATCTATCTGAATATTTCAGTGCGCCTAATTAAATTTTCTCAAACATTACAAATAATGTATTATACGAATAGCTTATAATTAGAGCTTATAAGACAGATTTGCCATTTTTATTTTTATAAAGCAATTCACGACCAATGCTCTACTTAAAATGCATGTCATAATATATCAAACTTAAAAAAAATAAAAATCAATCAAATTCCAACGTTGTGGCAAGGCTATTACTTTATAAAGTAATTTGTTTTCATAAATTATAGTTAAGTATTATTATCAATGATTAATTTCTCTAAAAGTATCTGAGACTAAGATTTGTTCCTTTGGTCAATTCGAAGCATCGTTGAAAAAGTGATTTGGTGTAACTGTTTTTGAAGTTCGAAATGACTTGCTCCAGAGTGATTTTGGTTGGAAGACACTTAATATTAATGAACTCAAATTTATTCAATTAGTCTAGAAATAAGTAGGATCATTATCCATAACCAATAAGACATTGAGGGGCAAATTTTATTCCAAAAGGTATGTCTTCACTGCAATACGAATCATCGACTGTCAAGAAGAATCATTGACTCAGATAGGGAAAATGTGACGCAATACGTACTGCTTATATTGCAAGACATTGCTTGTTTACTATGTTTAAATTGACTAAAAATGTTTGTTTCTTTTTAAAAACTAGTAAACCAAGTTACTTGCAGTTGTATTTCATTATGGGTTTATTTATTTCATTTATTAAATATTACTAATTGTTTTAAATATATAAATCAATATTTATGAATACTATAAAATACAGTGCGATAATACATTATTTATGAATATGAGAAAAGTAATACCTCGATAGTGCGTCTGGCGACTCCAGCAGAGATGACATTAAATTATATTCTGAAAAAATAAAATAGTTTCGATATATATTTTAGAAATGTATTATGTTAAAAGCATTGTATATATGATGCTTTGAGATGTAATGTAATGCCATCTAGCAGAAAATATTACGTAAAATGTCAAGATGTATAATATACGACTCTTAGTGCGTTAAAATGCAACTGCAAGCAATAATGCATTTGGCAACTGCAACATATTTCAATTGAACTAGATTTTTCTATTAAATTTTCCTTCTTAAATAAAATATGCGTTTAAATTCTGTATTGTGCTGAACAACAGAAATATATATTTCATCATATAATTTAACTTTTCTTAATACTTCTGTAAGTACATGTTTTATTATGACATTTCTATACAATCGATTAACGCATTTAACCATTTACCGGCTGACGACTTATTTTCACCGGAACTGCCGAAACAATAACAATAATGAAACGTTCGGAAAATTTTGAGTTGAATATCGGAAATTTTTTACGGTTGTGAAGAAGCAGAAAGAAAAAAGTTATTCCATAATCGTCCATTTCTATGCCGGAGGGGTGGCGAAAAAAATTGAATGTAAAGAAAGGAGTCGGCACAGTCGAGCGATTCCGCTATTTATTGGCATTTTAAATTTTAATTTTGACCCCTGATAAAATTTGCATACCCATTTCAATTCTACGGCCCTGCGAATTGAATTTCCGTGTCAAATTGAAACGTACTAATTAGGCAGAGTGGCACCCTGTATGCTATTTTCTTGATTGCGCATAATATTCGATTAACTGTTGCGTAAATTGAATAATTGAATAAACGAGTTTCACTACTACAATATACTAAGTATGTATATATTCATTGTTTTAAATAAATATAAATTTAGTGACCATTATTTGGTTCTCAGTACAAAAAAATATTATTTTTTTATGTGTTATAAATTTATTTTTATACAGGTTCCACCACTGGTGCTTTGGCTCTATGAAAGTCTTAAAATGCCCCGATTCAAAGGCTGATACTAAATGAGAATTTAAATTACAAGACGACCTCTAAATATAAGCTAGCAATTTAGAATTTAAAATATAGACAACAGACATTGGACTTTTATTATATTATTGCATATGTCTTACTTCTGTTTTTACGATTATAATTTTATTACATTTTTAACTTTAACGTATGCAATAAAAAAATATTAAAATCGTTAAAAATTTGACACTATCTTTTTTTTATGGCCAGGATAACGCAAAAAACAATTTAAAACGAACGTTATGGTTTATATAAATATAACATGTACAACAACTGGCTCTCAATTTTCATAAATATAATGAATATTAAAATAAATTCTCAATGCATAGAGTTTTTATTATACACTATTTTATATCAAATACCGTTACAACTGTCAGCGTATTACAATATTCCAATATGTATTGCCTTTCATGTTTATTTCAACTGACACTCCACCTTATTATAAGGCACACCCTAAAGCAATATTCAATTCAGCTATAAATTATTCACTAGTTTCTGCCTAATATTATATTAATGGCATAATACACACTTATTAGGTCAAATATATAAATGTGTATTAAATGCGTGCAGCTTTGAGTACCTATATATAATATGTCTTCGGTTATTTTTGGCCGAAAATATTCCTGAGGTTTTTGAGTGTGTTTTGACCCCAAAAATATTTGAAACACATAATTTTATGTTTATAAAAAAGTGTGAAAATTAAGCCCAAAAATCGAACATAAGCTATAAATTCATGTAAATAATAAAAATCAGGTTATTTATGATTATTTTGAGCACAAAAAAAAATTAAAAACGCTATAAATTTGGGTTGATAAAATACATGTGAAGATTTCTGAGTTTAAATCAAAAGGTGCAAAATTATTTAAATAAAAAAAATCTTTTGCAGATGTTTTTGGCTTAAACATAAAAGTCTTGCGGACTTATAAAGCCTAAAAATTAATACAAAAAGTAAAATTTGTGTAAATTATAAATGTATAAACCTGAATACTTTTTTATGATATTGGCGTTATATAATATAAATAATTCTTATAAATAAATAAATCATGCTTAAAAATAATTATAATAAATTTACAATTATTGATTTATGATGTATGCCAATATTGAAGATCTCATTACTAAATTTCTGATATTTATCAAAATTTATTGTGTTTATTAATTTCAAAAGAATCAAAACACTACATTGCTGCTATAGCGTGGTCAAGTAATTGAATAGTTTGAAGGCAGGGAATTTTACCGGTAAAGACCGCATGGTGACGGTATGCGGTTGCTGTCGTTACGGTAATTTATCGCGGAGCCTTTTCTCTCGAAAAGCGGTTCCCGATTCGCAAACTAGGCGCGGTTATTTGCATAACGACCCCAATCTCTCCCTCACGGCCGTAACGAGCCCGTAACGTGTAACGGCCGGTGATTTTGTACTCGTTAATCAATTATAAGTATGATTGATCTGGTACAAAAGGGCCGATTTGTTTCAGGGATGAACGCGGATCGGGCGTGCGGGATGACCTCTTAGAGTTTTAGATGAGAGGTAATAGTGCTTTTTTGGATAAGTAGTATCTTGCAGCGTAGGTACATTTCATCTATGAGAAGAGAGTATGTAAATTACTATGGCATTTATGATAAAGACAGACTTTATATCAAGGTCCATGAATCTGAGAAATGCATAAAAGTATATTTTAAAACAGATAAAAAATAAATTGGCATATTTTGCAGTAGAAAAATTAATATTACCACGTACACTTAAAAGATAAATAAAATAGATAATTATGTAATAAATAGGTTTAAATGACATACATATTTTTATTTAAATTTTCGGTACTCTTCGTCTTACTTTCGGTATCCATATGATAATTCTTCCATCAGGTCAAAGTCGAGATTCCAAGCAATCAAGATCATTTTCTCCGCCACCACGCTCAGTCTTTATTTGCGGTCATTATTTCCGGGTATTTACGGAAGCCGACGCTTTTTTACGAGAAGGGAAATTTATGTCCGGAACACGTACAAGCAGCCGCCGTTAACCCGCCGCCGTCGGCCGATTTATAGTTTGCCGTGATTTATTTTTCCAGCCACTATCAATCGAATTTTACTGTCAGGCGCGGACGCGGAATTGATCTTTGGATCGTTCCGGATAGGCCATATAACATATACATAGGCCACACTGTATAGTTATATGGCAAAACGGTTTGCGGCAATTGACCCGAAACGAGGATGTACGGGATACGTGTACGACCTCTTTTTGGTCGATTTGGCATTGTTTTAACAACGCAGGATGTAATATTTTCGCACGATTGATTTAATTAAAAACCACTTATTAGGAAAAAATATAATCATAAATATTCTAAAATATATCGAATATAACATTGGATTCATTAAAATTAAAATCACTTTATTTAAAAGTAATAATAAACTAAACATATTTAAAATCTTTAATAAATTAAAAATATTTAGAAAAAATAAAAAATAAATATTTTTAAGGTTGAAAAATTTTTTTTGAATAAATCTTGAAATTTTATTCTGAAGCTTTATAATTAAAAAAATATTTAATTTAGTGTAATACAATTTTGTGTAGTTTCCTTTCAAAGGCGTCAGTAAGAGGGATTTTTGCAACACTATGTGTTTAGTTAGTTGGTAATGAATATTACTTATTTTGAAACTGCCTCTTTTTGTTGAATATGTTTTTTCAAGCGAAATTTTAAAAATTCTCTAAAAACTATAACGCTCGTCAAAATTTAAGTACATATTTTTTCTGTATAGAGAAGCTAATACAAATTTACATAATTTATATTATATTTTAAATCCCATATAAATATATTTAAAAAAATATTTTACTTGAAATTTGATGATTTTTATACATATTTTGATAAGTGTTTTACAATTTAAATCGTTAAAATCAATTTTGTGTTTCGTTCTCATGCGCGCCCAAAACCGGGATTTCCCTTTCAAATTTGCTTACATGTGACTTACTAGTACTTCTGTCATCTTGCAAGCGCTTTTTGTGCAATTAAATAAGCTGTGAAATATGTTATAATCACGGCGTTTTTCTTACAAAGTGACAATTGAAGATGATTCAAAGTGCTTAGCAATTGAAATTATAGACAATATAATCAAAACTATAAATTATGAGTGTGCCAGTTAGTGTTTGTTTATATGAATAATATATCACGGTTATTCTAACAAAATTACTATTGACTTTCCAGGATCTAATATTAATATAAAAACAGCTTTTATTTTGCAATTAAAGGTATATATACCAAAGTTAATTAAACATATTACAATAATAGTAATAATGAAAAATCTTCTATTATTGTAAACGAAAAGTTATATTTTACCCACTATATAGTTTCGTTTACAGTTAATTTTCAGAAGCAATGATAGACTTAATAACATTTACGTATGGCATATTGCGACAATTTTGAAGAATATGAAGAGATGCCAATCTACGTATTTAATCCTCTACGGTAACTTCCGTCAATTTTGTTCTTCGGTTGTAGTTTAAATTTAATTTATGGATTATATTAGTATTAATAATGTGTTTAATGTTTACTTTTGATGAAGATCTTATTGTTTTTAATTATTTTTCAGAAGCAATGATAGAACAATTTGATGACCTATATGGCTACAACGTAGAATTGGTATATATATATATATATATATATATATATATATATATATATATATATATATATATATATATATATATATATATATATATATATATATATATATATATATATATATATATATATATATATATATATATATATATATATATATATATATATATATATATATATATATATATATATATATATATATATATATATATATATATATAAACAAAGAGTGAATCTTCTCATGTTGAAGTCACTGTATTATCTTTTTATAAAAAACATAATACACAAGTTTGATGTAACTGATTAAATTTGGCTATTCCTAAAGAGGAATGATGGCACAGAACAAAAATTGATTAAAAACCATAACGTATACGTACATATTTTGCCACATCGAAATTAAAAATAAGCCACTCTTAAATATTTAATCAATTATTCCAGGTATGCAATCACAAATGTATTCATTGTAAAATGTCTATTAGATAACATCCAAGAAACTACACATATGTATATTGCAAGTCGTCACTCGAAATAGAACAATCTAGGTAAATTTTATTTTGCTGCAATAATGATTTTAATTTATTTTGCTGTAACCAAGCTTCTCAACTAAATAACCGACTAATCACAATAATTGTCACGCGATCGTTGTTAAAGATAGTATCCCCAAATATCAATAGATAAAAAATACGTTTTATTAGCATTTTAACGGTTTGATGGACATTAATATGTTCACGTTTAAAACGTACCTAGGTACGTTTCAAACGTTCAGTCAAATCTAATGTATATGAGCATTAAAACGGAAGCAATGATAATGTTTATGTAATATAAAAGGAAAAACTCACATTTCGGCCACGGAGCCCGTCGCCAGAATTCTAAATTTGAAGATTTCATTACGAAGATTGTTTTATGATCTAATTTAATCAATGTATTCTGCATTAAATCGGAAGCAATGATAATGTTTATGTATTATAAAAGGAAAAACTCACTTTTCTGCCTCGGAGCACGTTGCCGGGAATTCAAAATTTGAAGATTTCATTATGAAGATTGTTTTATGATTGTTTATCTAATTTAATCAATGTATTTTTATAATCCTTAGCACATTATGTATATATTTAATTTTCATAGTTATACACACCTAGTTAATTTGCAATCCGATTATTTATGTTCAGTCAAATGGAACAACGCACATGACGAATTAATGAAAATTATTGTCGCGTAACAAAATTTTATTTATAAATAATAATTATTTACAACCGTTGTTACGTTACTGTCGGCCATCTTGTTTTATATTTGAATGCTTATTTTTCATTGTTCGAAACAACAGAATGTATTAATATTTTTATATAAATAGATAATAATGTTTTTTTAATTACTATATATAAACATAAATAAATATTGCTTTGTGTTTAATTTCAAAACCTTTGTTTTAGAAAGCAACATTTACCTGTGACATGTAGCTTGCTACGGTCTATGTTTTATGTATTGTATTAGTTTTAAGTTTAGTATGTAAATAATACAGTATGTATTCATCAAAGCGCGTTGAAGTCACCTAAATGTATTTATGTTAATTTGTATAACCGGCAAAATGACAAATACCTACCTGTCTAAATAATAAAATATAAAACATTTCTTATTTAATTTCGTAAGGTAAATATTCACACAATCGCGTATAGCTTTGCAAAGCGTCGACGAAACGCTATTGTCGTGCGCCATATTAAACTTTTCGTTAATTTTCAGTGCCGTTATTAAGCAAAATTGAACGACCGAAATTATATTATATTATTAAACTTAACAAAATTCAATTCGATTCCCGTGGGATGGATAAGCCTTTGAATAATAATTCCAGGTATTGAAAATTCATTGTTCAACAATCAGTACCAAAAAATATTAATTACAAATATTGCTCCAGGTTTTGTGTAAATTCGGAGTGATCAACTTTTGACGTACAAAAAAGAAAAACTTAAAATTTAATTAATTTTATTCAATATTTTTTTATATTCAATGATTTTTTTGCTTAAAATCATAAATTCCTGTCCTTTGAACCAAATATAAGAATTTTAAAAGCACTTCAATGATTGTTAAATGCTTATTTTTTCATGAGAACAGATTTCCGTTCGACTCTATATCATTAGCGTCACTTATTACTTTCATAAATAAACGACAATTTTTCTTTTCACCCAAAAAAAAACCGGATCACTGAATGAAAATTCTAACATAACATATCAATGGAAAAACTGTAACTGATTTCTGTTAAACGTCACGCGGACCATAGCAGAATTCCAGTAAACTTTCTTATTCTTTATATCATTAAATTTCGAATATTATTGTACTGAGGCAAGTACAATAAATACAATAAAAAATTTACGACTAATTGAAATGTTATCACAAGTCAAAATTGAGTCAAAGACGAGCTTTATTTCGGAATCCGGTTTTTAAAATTGGATTTTTACACGTCAGTTATTTGTGTATATACTTCAACACATGTGTGTTAAGGCGACGCCACATATGTGCTATATCCTCACATACGGTGTGGGCGTTTTTTTTATTACGTCCTGTAAAACGTTCATAAAGGATGCGAGCTAATAAAAAATACACGTATAAACATTGAACGGCGCCGTCAAAGGGGACAAGAATTTAATTCGTATATTATAAATGACCGAGTAGTCAAATAAGGGACCGCAGGGCGAAGATCGCTGACTAGTAAACGCAAGGGCCGCATATGGTCAAAGGGCCGTTTTTTTTGAACCCTGAAAAAAGGTTTTGTGTTATTACAACACGTTTGCTAAAATTTTCTTATTACCTCTCGCCATATGAGAGAGCTTTATATAGGGGCAGGACTCGAATATGAGATGGTAGATTGAGTATTATACATTTAATAATCAGTGTGCAACATACTTTTTAACAATTTGAATCACGTTCACGTAAAGTTTGTATAATTATGTTTATGTATACGCGGAGACCTTGTCTAGTCTGAGTATGATGGATCTAGTTGTCTTCGAAGCAGACTGAATTCTGGATTTCAGACGTGGTAGCCGCACTAGGGTTGACGTTAAGAGGGAAGCGGCTGCTTTCTTTCTCTCCGTCTCGTTGTTTTTCTTGGTTTAGAAGATGACCCTCGTAATTGTAGATGAAGGCACTGTGTATGTCTAAAATTCACTTAACTTAAGGAAAATTTCGTATTCGCCAACTTTATATGATTTCTTACAAGTGTAAGATTTGACAAGCTGTTGAATTAAATTCTAATGTTATGCCTTTGTTAATAGCACTTGCATATATTTACGCTAATCCCTAAAAAATTATGATCGAAGCTTATAAGAGGCATCATAGCACTGGACTTGACGGTCATTTTACAAAACCCGATGGGTTATTTTATGGCGCTTTTAACACATATCTAATTGAACCAGCAATAACGATGTCATTAAACTGCGGTTTAAAAAGTTTATAAAAATCCTGTGTTAATATTGTTAATCGTTTCTCAACATTTTTGACTCAACAATTTATTACAAAACTAATTTTTTACAATCTTTTGTGCTTGATAAATTGTTAAACTGAAGTACATACTAAATATTGTTTTTGAGTTTCGGATAACATGGGTTTATTTGCGTTAAATCTTTATTATGGCAGCATTGCACATCACTGGATTTTAGACAACATATCACTGGATTTTATATTAGAAGCACACGAAAATTAAGATAAATTCACTTCCAAACAAATACATTATAAAAACCATTAATCAATATCATACCAATATTTTCCGATCGACTGATTTGAGACGACGTCAGCCAAAAATCGCCAAATGTATAAAAATAATGAGGTTTTCGATAAAAAGCAAGTCACCATGACCGAAATGTAAATTTATGACGTCATCAACATAAAAATTCATTAATTTCTATTCAGATATATTACTATGTATACCGATTTATTCACATAGAGGTTACGTTAGCCAGATCTTCATAGGATAGTGCAGAGGACCGTGTCTTGTACAAATCGCTGTGCATATTCACCCCCGAGACCATTCTGAAACGTTCGAATCGGAAATAAAGGTATTTCGAGGCCCAAAAACGTGCTCACTGAGGTGAACGATCCATTATTCGCCCCTAATGATATTAAGGGTGGAATGAAAGCCTTCTGGGCTGCTCTCAATCTAATTCCACTACCGACTCTCCGCGTTCGCTCATACGCTTCCTATCTATTAGTTGCTTCCAATTTTTTTTCTACTTCCCTTTGCCCCTGGCAATGTACAAAAAGTTTTTTTTATGGAAAGAGAAAGGCTTTGTTTGAAAAAACATGGGCAAAATTTGATCAAAATGTATCAGAAAAAGCATTTCAATCAGACTTATCGAGAGTTTTTATGATATATACCTTTTGCTTTTTCTTACGACTATCGTTATTTACGAATTATCTGATCATACATATTAATGAGACATATATTTATTGCTTTCTTCAATAAGTGGACCATCTGACAGATTGCTAACTCATATTTATTCTTAATATTATTTCATTATGAAGCAGAGTAAATTTTTTGTTAATAAAATGAATGGAAATATTCATTTACTACTATCATAAATATAATACATCACGACAAAGCATAATACTAAATTTATTTCTGCAGTATTAGAACCATAAACAAATTATGTCAATTTGCTACTTTGACGACAGCAAAAATTTTTCAAATAACATAATAATAGCTCATTTAGTATTACAATTGAAACTCAAATTTATAGCATTTTTCTCGTATATTATTAAATAACAAAAATATACATCGGTATATCTTGTGCAACACTAAGTAAATTATATTTTAAACCCTATTATTTTATTATTTATAGTGTTTTTATAATGTTTGCCTTTTTCAATTAAGTATTTATTTTAATTAATTTATTACCTAATACAACTAAAAAAGTTTGTTGTGTGAGGTTTATAGACTTGGCAGCTACAAATCAGATCCAAATCTTTTATTGAAATGGACAGTCATAAATCCATGCAGTTAGTCTTAACGACACGGAGGCAAGTCCAAAAAGTACTATTGAGGATTTTACACGTGTCAAGTGAAAATTCTAAGGGTTTAGATAAAAGCATCAATTAACGAGCGTATATTATATTGACAAAGTACAGTACATCGTAAACATATTCATATTTTAATGGTCACGCAACACAAAAAGTTCCAGTACGAAAACAAACAGATATTCATAAAGGGCCATCGTACACAAAATCTCTCCAATGCGAGGCAAATATATAAAAGCATACAAAAAGCAGCTATATCTACACTATCATTCGAAACTCGCTTCAAATAGAACTTCCACTCGAGCTCGACTTTGACGTTCAATTGAACGCCTGACCGTAGGTCAAATACAGAGAAGACCACGAAAACAGTTGCTTCCCTCTTCACGTCAGCCTTGGTTCAGCCACAACAACCATTTAACATAATCTTCGGAGAGCCTTTACGAATATTTAGCAATAGTTATACGAACTAAACGTGGACTAATATTTTTTGCACAATAATCATTTAAAGCGATTAACTTTGTCTTGTAAAAAATAAAATCACACTGACAGTAAGTTAAAATAAACTGAAATATATTTATACAGAAATTAACATTCAAATTTGACTAGAAATTATTTTAATTCGCAGTATACTAAAAAAGGGTGAAGAATGACATCATTGATTCTCGTAATTATTTATAATTGTTTAATATGCTACTTTTACTTTTTGTCTGATAAACAACAATTTATTGTTGTTATATTATAAAATGCTAAGGACGATCGTTCTTGACGTCATGATGCTTAAAAAGAGAAATAAACTTGGGATTTTGTTTCAATAGCATGAATATTTTTTTTAACATACATAATATAAAAAGTCTGTAGCAATAATCAATGAATGTTTACAGGCTAGATTTAGAAAGAACATTCGGGATTTGAACCCCGGTCTTTCAGGTTAATAGTCAGCGACATATATCATTCTTCTATAGTGCTTGTTTTTCAAGCATTATTTTTTTAAATAAAATTCCGCACTTTATGATATAAATGTGTTTTTTTAATTAAATATAAAAAAATCAAATATGCGTAAATTAAAAGAGATGAAAAACTACAAAAAAAAATACTTTTAATACGCGGTCTGCAGTTTTCATGTTCGCAATTTGCTTTTCCGCATTTATAACCGAACCAAAATCACTGTATCTTAGACTAGTACATAAGCCTACATTTTAAATTGATTTTTTTCTACAAAAATAAATTGAATTTGAAAGAAAGATTTTTATATTATATATAGTTATCAAAATTGTAGTTTTTCAAAACATCTGTAATGTTATTAATGTGGCAGAGTTTTTATTGTGTACATAAATATAGAAAGGATTATTTAATAGTATTTGTCAATTAATAGCAGTACTGAAATAAAAACTGTTTGTTAGCGCCGTTTCCAAAACATTGTTTTGATTCGATATTAATAATTAAATTTCATTACATAATTTCAAAACCATTGATAAGCAAAAAGTTGCTTTATCACGTTCGTTGTGCGTAATAAAATTTTGCAATTATAATTCATTATGTTAAAAATTAATTTGACAATCGTTAAATATGAAAAATTATTAACCGCGACAGGGAAGCCATAAAGCGATTCGGTTTTAATGAATTTACGTTCGAACCGAGATCGCTTAATTTACGCTTAAGCAATTTATTACTCTTTGGGATTAATGCACACAGTTCATGGGGGATTTTTTTAAATGCGTATATAAATCTCATTCCTTAAAAGTGCAAATTTGAGGTTGTCAAACTTAATCTACAATAAAAGTTATTGGCGTTATATTTATAGTAATATATTTGGATATACTTTATAGTTAGCTAGCTTAGTTGAAAACATTGCTCCCTTTGAAACATGTCCATATGTATTAAAACTTTTCGTTTTTCAAAGAAAAACATTTTTGTGCACTGTGCATTGATCTTGCTTTAATATTTTTTTTTGATACCATCTCTTTGAGTCTATAAATAAATAAAAAAACATCCCATAGAGAGGCACTCGTATTCTACGAAAATATATCTACTAAATACGAAACGTGAGCAGAATTTTTTTTTGACATAAAATTCATCCAATAACATAAAATTGATTACAATAAGCCACTGGAAATTTTATTTTAATATGGGTTTCTCAAATATATTTTTACAATATCCTATCACTAATAAAATAATAATACTGCTTAACTGTTTTTTTGTAAAATGTTAAACATTAAAATCAAATACACAAACAAAACTATTCTTAAGAATAAAATGCAGATAACAATATGAATAGTATCTTACCAGTTACGTCAAAAATATTAGAAAAATTATTAATTAAATGTTTAATTAACATTAGCAATATCATAAATAAAAGTACTACTAACTTACTTATAATAATATAGAGCTAAGACTATGATTTAACATTATAAAACATATTATAATTTTATGTTAATTGTTTAATGGAAGCCTCTAGTGAAAGACTACATTTTTTCTATGTGCCTAGTTGCTTGGAAATAGAAGATTACTAATTGTCCAAATAGACATTTTAATATTAAAAAATATATAAATAATATCTTTTAAAATATGCAATATATACACCAAATAATTTAATTTTTCGTATAATTTCACAAAGATGACTATCTCGTCAATGCTGTTTTGTTGAGACAGTTTTGTCAGGGCTTTTATTTTGGGTTATTCTGACAGAGTACCAATTTAAAGTTCAACGAAAAATCTTATCATTATTAAATTAAAAATTAATTTAGATATAAGTTTGTTTTTCTTAATAATTTCTTATTGCATATTAAAATATATATTATAATACGTCTTTTATAAATATTAATATTAATTGGTATTAAATTTTGTACGGCGTTTCACATCAAAGAAATTTTCCAAGTATGATTTAATACAATACGCCGAATTCGCAGATAATTATTCTTCTCCGAATTTCATCAAAAGTATCTCTCTCGTTCGGATTCATATAATATTTTTTGCCATCCTCAACTCGTTACTGCTTCGTTTTGTTTTTTTTTTGAGCACCCCCTTAAACGATTAGCATTTTGTCCATAGTTGTCGAAATTATACGGGGTCACGGTTTAATTTGCATGGTCCGTTTCCGTGTGCTAAAA
Source organism: Plectrocnemia conspersa (assembly GCF_051122295.1). NCBI lineage: Eukaryota > Metazoa > Arthropoda > Insecta > Trichoptera > Polycentropodidae > Plectrocnemia > Plectrocnemia conspersa. The sequence continues at coordinate 15,964,180 of NW_028277173.1, forward strand.
CTCGGTCCGTTCAACCCTTATCCGATTTTCACATGTGCACCCCGCATTTTATCCGCAACGTGTGTATGTAGTCGAAAATGTTATTCGCTACAAGCAGCCCCAATGTATACGAGACCGTTTCAAAGTAACCGCCGACCCTCGATGCCATTATCGCTTTCGACAAACACACACTTGAAAGTGTGTATAGAGAGATAGACATTTGAGTTTCAAAACTCTTAATTAGGTTTTTTACTCAACTATGCCGTACGATTGCCCGCCATTAATAATTTTAAATAATAACAATTTAATTTATAAACTAAATACTCATCAAAAATTTTGTAAGTGTGTACTATGGATTCTGATTCTCAATTCGCAATTAAAGAGTTCCTGGTATTCAAGATTTTCATTTCATTGCAAAATATATTATTTATTTATGAAACGATTTTCTTAACTGTTTTCTCATTGTTATTTATCTACTCATTATATAATACATATATTAATAATTTCATCAATAAAACATAAATCACTATCTAAAAAAGTTCTTTAAAAGAAAAGTTCCCAATCAAAATAATTATATTTTGAAGCAACTCGATAAAAATAAGTGTTAAAATCCAGATTTTTGATTAAAATAAAGCTAGTCAGGAAATTCTAGTTTAAAGCTAAGAAATAAATAATTACTTGGATAGCACCTATTACAAATACTTCAAAAGCAATTATCATTGGAGTGAGTACATTTTAAATATATTATATAAGCTTCTATTTATTTATTTTCCACGCGAATATCAATGAAAGCTTTAATTACACCAATCATACATTTTTAAAATCGCTCAATCGTAGAAACCTTCGAATTCTACCTTATATTTAACTTTGACGTTCAGCTACTGCAATATTAAATTTTCCATTACGCTCTTTCTAAATATTTTGATTTTTCTCAAGTTCCTGTTAAAACATCATCAATGCAATATTTAGAACTCTCCATTATTGTAGTTTTCAATGTAAGATTTATTGTTTATATTATTTTTCACTACATGAAAGCAATGTTTATTCCATTTTTTAAAAAATTATATATTTTTTTTATTTTAAGAAGAATTTTTTTAATACACTTATCCATCGATTTACACGATTTTCACTTTCATGCGGTTAAGAAAAACGTTTTTTAAGATACTTTAAAATTTTAAATCGAACTAGCTCTTACTTCTTGCACTTAACCTACATTTGGAACCTCTCACACTGTGTATGCAGTGTATCCTGAGTCGATTCTCAAGATGCACGCGTGTCACTGAATATTTTGCACGTTTAAAACGGAATATTATTCGATCGTTTTATGCCTCGATTCACGCAAAATTTCTTGGAACCAACCTACTGTGTAAATCGAGGGATGAATGTACATATAATATATTCTCTATAAGCTGAAGAAGCTCATTATGAAAAAAAAAACTATTATGTACGATCTAATTAGGCTGAAAAACCCTCAACGTTTATTTAGGATTTGAACCCAAGTCTTTCAGAACAATAGTCAGCGACTTATACAACTCAAATATCATGCTGACTAATTGTTTTTTTTTCAGTATATAATCAGAAAATATAAGCAACTAGGTAATATTAAATTATTAATAGCAATATTATGAAATAGTTCCTAAATTTAATATAAAATCTTTAATCTAAAATTATTTAAATTCTGAAATCTCGATCAGAAAGTCTCGGGAGAGAAACCAATGTCTATAATACATGTTTATGGCTTGAAACAAGAATAATCAATGTCAATAATATTAATTTTTGGGCAAATGTAAAGGAGAACTTTTTTGTTGATAATTTTTTCCCTACTTTGAATTAATGTTTCATGACATATTTTTTGTAACGCCCAACTGCGTCAAATTTTGGTTATTCAATAACTGTAAACTTTTATTTTGAATTGACTTAAGGTTGAGAAGTTAGGCTTTTATGTATTTTTTTCTCGTTATATGACATTTTATTTACACTTCCAAAATATTAATATATTGCTATGTATTATAAAATAAATTTATCTAGTGATTCTAAAGTCTTGTCTTTTATGAAATCCCAGAAAGGAAGACAAAAAATAAAGTCCCGGGATTTCCCAAAAATCGATATTTTTGTTTGCTCATTGTAAAACAATAGCAAAAAATATTTTGGATGAATATTTGTGTCATGCGTTTGTGAAAAGCATATATAATAATAAATTTACAAAAAAAATTAAAAGGCATTTTACTACATACATCGCAATTTTAATTACATAAAAAAACTGTAAAAGTATAAAATAAGAATAAGAACATATATTTTATTTTTGTTATGCAAAATAATTTTTAGAAAGACTGACGCATTAAAAGTCGAATTATAAAGTTGATTCCTAATTTTAGTAGTGAATATTCCATTCGTTAAAAATATTCGCTCGCTTTCCATTGATGTTGACTTAATTGCGAACAAAAATTTATATAAACGATTAAGATTTTAAGTCCATTTTGCGATTGGTTACAATTTGTTACATTTATTATTATTTAACCGGCAAAATATTCTGATATTTCATTACTTGTTAGTCCAATTATTCTTCTAGTTAACGTCATAATAATATAATCGTCATCAGTATTTTCTATAAAAATTATTTCGCTATCAAAAAAAGTCGTTTCTTGTTATTTAAATACATATTTTAGGGAGCAACTACGAAAATAGTTTTTACTGCTAATTGTATTAAACCAATAATCAACTTATTTAATTTTCTCTAAATAATTTATTTCAGCGTCTCATATTTAGTAGTAAAATTGTGGTAATTTAACTCAATTTTAATTAATTATTGCGATATTTGTCCGTGAAATTAGGAAAATCTCTTAGATTCAATGGCAATATTTTTTTAATAAATTATTGGGATCTTTGTTTAAAAAGTAGATGTCTCAATTCATATATAATACTAAACAAGTACATTTTTTTTTTAATTCATAAATGTATGTGTATATAAAATATTAATTTTACATATTAAACATATATGCTAAGAAAAAATAAAAAAATAATAATATTGCGATCGAAAAAAAATAAAAGTAGAAAATTGTGTTTAAAGATTATTTCTGAGACCCAACATTTTTCGTTAATATAAATATTTATTTTTTAGATATTTTTAATGGCAAGAAAATACGCTTTTCGATTCTAGGAATAAATCAATTTTAAATATTATTTATATTGGTATTGAAAGCTCTACTTAAAAATACTATCAATCTTGCAAATGTACATTTTTCAAAAGTAAAACGCTTGCGTGTAGCTCGTTGCTGTAAAAACGTTCTAAATATTTAACTTACGTTTAAAACTTCTACTAACTACATGAAATATTTAACAGATGGAGTCCATTCCCCATCTTTTCCCGAAAGTGAAATGAGCGTACCGAAAACTTTTTTTGGCGTTTGCCGTCTGTTTTATGCATTTTAAACTAGGTTATGTTCGCACGAAATTCGGAAACTTTTTAAATTATGTAAAAATTCGAGAACCGCAGCGACGAGGCCCCGGAATGAATACAATCCGATACGCTTCTATGCAAATTTGCCTACAAACAAATAACAACAAAAAATACGGACTTTTCCCCCCCATCATAACAGCGCTTATAAATTCAGATTGTGTCCGTATGTAAATCATGTAAATGTATACAGAAATTATTTAATTTTAAATTAAAAAATCATCATAAGCAACAATTCAGATTGCAACAATCGCGTGCAGAATTTTGCGTTCATGATAAAACATTATAAATTATGTCGAGAAGTAAAATCGTAAAAAAATAACACTTAGACTAGTAAATATGGGTGTTTGTATTAATCGTATTAATGATCGCAGCAATAAAAGTTGTAAATTACAACAGGCGTAATTTTCGCAGTAGGAAAGCCCCTTTATTATGCCAGCAATTAATAATTTTATTGTACTGCAATATTTTACTCCAGCTAACAGATTAGATTATATCATAAGTTATAATTCAGTATTAGACGTAATAATATATTAAAGACATATTTTTCCAAAAACACAATAAATAAATACTTATTATCGTTTGTGGTACTAACAAAACAGATTACCAGTAATTTATATTAAATTAAATGTATATTTTGAACAATATTGTTAATGCCTTTGAGTGGCAAATTATTTTTAAGAAATATCTCTTTAAGTCAAGAATAATCATCGGCTCAGTTTATAAAAACTCAATTTACTAAAAACTCAATAAAATAATCCGAGGTTTCACTTTATTGCGAATAACAAACTTCAACTAATTTTGGCCACCTCTGTATATTTATTTTTAATATGAATATTAATCGACTATTATGGAGTGTCGCTCTATATATTTTATTTAGAGTGAACTGGTTTTGAATTATTTACACATTTGCATTAAAAGCCTGTTTCCCATGAATTTTTACTGGTGTGACCAACACTATCAACATTCAAGTGCAATCGAGCTTCATTTCCCATTTATCAAACACAATTTGTATACAAATACACAAAGCCAAACAAGACTGTGCGTCGCCATAGACATTATGCTGTTTGTTATGGTTATTGGCTCATGGGAAACTCCAAATATTGAATCAAGCTGTCGGAGGACATTCTAGTCTTCCGGTATGAAAACAATCACAATTGTCACGATGATGTATCGATTTTTGAAAACACTCTGTATTATAATAGCATATACTGTGGTATAAAATACACATTGGAATAATTAAATCGGTAAATACGTTCAGTCAAATCCCGCTTTCGACTCTGCGATGGTTTCAGACGGTAATTTACATAGTAATAACCTGACGTATTAACGAGATATCAAATTCGAACCGAAATGCAATCTGCTCGGTAGAAGTTATTCATTAGTGTATGGATTGAGGGATGATATTAAAAATAAATAAAAGTTAAGGGCTCTAAATTTTATTTATAAAAATAAATATATTTTTTTATGTCAATAATTTTATATATAACGTTGATTTATATACATAAGTACGTTGACATTTTGTACTCGTCTTTGTTTTTATTATAGTTTCTGATCAGAAAGTTGTAAAGTTTACTTTGTAAATTTTCATTACAAAGCATTTTTTTCGCGAAAATAAAAATGTGTGTAGCTCAATTAATAATTAATTAAAAAAATACGTTAAATCATATTTGATTAATGCAGCCGAAGCAATGTTTTCTGAGAAAATAAATTCATTTTAAGCTATCAGTCTTTCGATGAGAACAGTTGCTAAAATCATTGAGCAAATTGTATTATCAATAGCCAATTATGATTTTAAGTTGGGTTTAATTCGACCTCACTCAGTGGATCCCAAACTTTTACGACTCTTGCTAAAAATAGGTGCTCTTAAGGCGCCTTATAATAAATTATAACAAATATAATTGGCGAAAATATTTTATATATTTGAAGGGTTAGGTGAAAATGGCAACAGTAAATACAATACATACCTATTTTAAAGGGTTATGCAAACAGTTAGTTAATAAATGCGTTATTGATTTGCCCCATATTATTTATTTAAGCATTGAGAAATCAATGCAACGTTTAAAGTAGTAGATTTCATGAGCAATATTCTACATAGAAGTTAAAATACGTTGACAAAGTACATTCTAAAGTGAAACCGACTAAAATGTGTCATCTGATACTGATAAAAGTATACTCGACACAGGAAAAGGCTTAGTTGAAAAAAAATATGAGCCATGTATACTTTATGGGAAACATCTCAATCTATCATGTGTTATTGAACCAGTTATGTCAACGGTGAATTTATTTGCTTTGCTGTACTTAACCATCGCACAGTGGGGTATTTGCTCTATCTGGGCGGCCAAAAGTCGATTATGAAAATTTAAGCGCAGGTAAAAAAAAAAGTTGCTCTGTAAAGCTGATAATTTTGTGCATAATAATCAACAATTCCCCCACTCCTCGCAAAGCGCTAGCGCCCCCACGATCGGTCGGAAGTCAATCATCCCTTCGATCGTTTTCCCGGCGTCGTTTGCATACTCGTACATTGGACAATTATTATTATTTTATTTTAATACAGTTAAAAATCCAAACCATTGATTGTGATAAATCAGGTAAGTGTTTCTATGTTTCATAGCTTTTTGTTGCAGTTGCTGTCATATTAAATACACAATAATGTATTGAATAAGTACCATTTTTTAGTACTTTTTCCTATTTTTTTTTTTCTAATTTTGAGTTCATTAGTTATATTTCCCCCCACTTTTTAATGTAGATTTTATATACAATATAAAGCTTAGGTCTTTCTCTTTATGATACATGTAAAATTGGCTGCAGATTTTTGCGCTTTTTAACACATTGCATACCATTATTCTTAAAAATGGGACGGGGCTTAGTCGCAAAAGTTAGAACATAAACGTTTTAAACTATTAATTAGGTGACGTGTTAACGTCAAATTTAAAATACAGTTTTATAATGATTGTGATTTTTTAATAATATGATTACCATGGTAAAATCAGTAAACCTCAAATTGTGGATCACGTACTAATAAAATATAATAAAAATTTGTATGGAATCACCAAATATACACATATTTAAAAATGATAAAATACTAGTCAAATACATTTTCTTGTTAAAAAAACAGCAAATATCAAACTTTGAGACATATACAATTTATTTTTTATTTTTATCACTTGACGTGGTGAAATTCGCACGACCATTTAACACGTAATTCCTCTTCCTCAGGCCTACAATTCAAGAAATACTTTAAATACTTATTAAAATAAAATTGCATGAATTATTTCATGAAAAATAAAAAAATAAAAAATATTTTTTTTATTAATTTTTTTTTTAAAAAAAAAAAATTTTTTTAATGTATTTTTTAAGACTTATAATATTATATATTTGACTAAGAGTACTTATGGAATCAACTTAAGTGGAGAAATAATTAAGGCCGCCCAGATCAGGCAAATACCCCACAGTGCGTCGTCAATTCTGTGACTATTTTTATCAGAAATAGAAGCCTATTATTATTACTCTATCAGTTCGATAGTTTATTTGCGGTAAGCTTTTATTGCAATTTTTTGAAACAACAGGAAATTTTGTCAACAAAAAACTCGCCCTTAGCTATTATTATAGAACACTAGATGGCTTTATAAATTAGCCTTTGCTGCAGATATCATGAGCTTTGTTAAAAATTTAAATTAAAACTAAAAGGAAAAACAGTAGTCAAATGAGCCGTTGATTTTTAAAGTGAGGCAATTCCATTTTGTTAAAAAAAAGAGCCAATTTTCATGAGAAATTATCTTAAAATTTCTGTTTTTAATCAATTTACAATCATATCTATAAATAACAGTGTAAATTTTATTAATAATTTATTTTGGTAAATGATAATAATTGTTTGTTGATGCACATTTAATATATTTAAAGGAAGAGTGATCAATGCATAAAAATGGAGTAGATTTTTATGGTAGAATAGAAGGTTCCTCCAGGAAAACCAGAGGAAAAAGCAAAATGCGTCAAGGAACACATCGAGAGTTTTCCTCAATCAGAAAGCCATTTTAAAAGGTCTCACAAGATAAATAAGGGGTGTTTAAACTTTGAATTGAATATAAGAAAAATGTACAATTTATACGTTGATAAATGTAAGCAAAAGAAAATTTATGGGAATATTTTTAGCAACGAATTTAATTTTCATTTTCATCATCTACGTAAAGACAATTGCCTAAAGTGACGTCATGCAATATTGAAGAAATAACAAATCTTATGAAGAAACATTTTAAAAGATGCTGATTTAGCTAAAAAAGACTAATAAGAAGATAAAGCGCTAGCCTCAAAAAACCGAAATAACTATTTTGCATTTACATTCAATTTGCAAAAATCACTACTATGCCCTAAACTGACAGTTTTTGTTTCATAGTAAACGAAACATGTATGTTTTAAATCAAGGTTTTCACAATTTGCATAATAATGAAATTCATATGTATACTTAGGATGAACCAACTGCATCCAGAGGATCACAAGAAGTAGCCAAATGTGACAACTCAAAAACATGTTTTCGCTTATAACGATATGTGCACTGGCCAAAATATAAATATAAAGTTGGCTTTACTTCAGAGCTAAGGGGCGTAAACCCAAACTTGCCATCTCTTTCTCAATTATGAATAATGATGAAACGGAAAGCTCTCAAACTGACTGTGTTAACGCAAATAATGTATACACTGAATTAAAATTTTTAAAATATTTATATAAGCGCTTCATGAACATCTGGACTTAAATAAATCACAAGAAACAGCTGTATTTCATTGTGTGAAAGGATATGTTAGGTGACCACTGGTTTATTGCCAAGAAAGCGAAGGCAAATATGAAAGCTAGCTGTTTATATATTTAAGGTAAATTAATTTCATTTGTAGAATAGAGTAGCGTAAAATCGGAATCTTTTATGTGACGTACCTAACAACTGCAATTCATTGCACAGTTCGAAATTATACATTATGATTGCTATATTATGTACATGGATAGCTCATCGTATATGTATGAATACACAACACAGACACGCAAAAGCTCACACCATACTGGTAAACGATGTAAAACTTTCAAGCAGGCGCCAAGACACAGTACCGTCTAAAGCCTCTTGACCTACTTTACGTGTGCGCTCACATGATGGATGCTCTCGTGTTCTCCTGCACAGAAATTATCACGCCGACTAGAACATTTCACAAAACTAGAAAAAAAGATCGACGACGTGACGACCTACTTTCGACCTGAAAATCGATCATCACCTGAGTCTGATAAACTATTGATTTATTTAAAAAAAATTGTATACACAGTGAGCTTTATATCTGCTTACATATATATATTCTCTAATGTCTACTACAACTAACTGCAGCTATGTACTAGTCAGCATCAATCGTTTAGCTCAGCTGAATTAATCTAAACCATCAGTTGTTCAAACCTAATTTAAGGTCTAGTTCTTAGTAATAATTAATTACTGTATAGTGAAATAACCACACACAGAAAACTCATCAAAGTCACCACTCTCAATATACAAGGAAATGATTATATAGTAGAACATTTCGCAAAACAGGAAATAAACCCGATGACGTGACTACTCGGAAACCGATTTCCTTGACTTCATCATCAGCCCCCAGTTCAATCACACGCCGATTCTCTCTCGCTCCCTTTTGACTCGTTATTTCGCATTTATTATCTTCCGCTTCGGAAGCAGCCAATGATTGATGTGCCTAAAATTGAATAAATGAAAATTCTTTCTTGTTTATTTTTTTGTTTTCACGGCCCGCCGACGCGTTTTCCAATTTTCATATTTGGACTCGTCCGCCTTTCGTCTGTGCCTTTTGTCCGAAAATTGATCAAATTCAATTACGATACGTGTATGGGGCGCGCGCTGTCATCAATCACCCAAAGCTGATATGTTGGATCGAGATGAAATTTAAAATAATTAAACATTTCACCTTTCAATGGTTAAAATAAACAACACTTTATAGTACTTTTATTGCAAACTTATCATTTCTGTATTAAAATTATTTAAACAAAAATTATTGCAACATCAAGTAATCAAAACTATAAAGATGATTAAGCAGATAATCTACTGATTTTTGAATATAAAAAGAGAAAAAAATCATCAACAGATGATCTCGGCTTATACTCAAGAAGCGATTGATGAACCAACATTCAAGGATGTGAGAGCCATAAAAAGACTAAATAATAATAATAAAACTGCCAGTTTAGGGCATAGTAGTGATTTTTGCAAATTAAATGTAAATGCAAAATAGTTTTCTGGGTTTTTTGAGGCTAGCGCTTTATCTTCTTATTAGTATTTTTTAGCTAGTTCGGCATCTTTTAAAATGTTTTTTCATAAGATTTGTTATTACTTCAATATTGCATGACGTCTTAATTTGCATATTGAGCGAATCGCACTTTTGGGAATTGACTTTATGTAGATGATGAAAATGAAAATTAAATTCGTTGTTAAAAATATTCCCATAAATTTTCTTTTGCTTACATTTATCAACGTATAAATTGTACATTTTTCTTATATTCAATTCAAAGTTTAAATACCCTTTATTTATATTGTGAGACCTTGAATAATGGCTATCTGATTTAGGAAAACTCTCGATGTGTTCCTTCACGCGTTTTGCTTTTTCCTCTGGTTTTCCTGGAGGAACCTTCTATTCTACCATGAAAATCTACTCTATTTTTTTCATTGATCACTCTTTCTTTAAATATATTAAATGTGCATCAATAAACAATTATTATCATTTACCAAAATGAATTACTTATAAAATTTACACTGCTATTTATAGATATGATTGTGAATTGATTAAAAACAGAAATTTTAAGATAATTTCTCATGAAAATTAGCTCTTTTTTTAACAAAATGGACTTGTCTCACTTTTAAAATCAACGACTCATATGAGCACTGTTTTTCCTTTTAGTTTTAATTTAAATTCGTTAAGAAAGCTCATGATATCTGCAGCAAAGGCTAACTTTTTAAGCCATTTAGTATTATATAATAATAGCTAAGGGTGAGTTTTTGTTGAGAAAAATTCCTATTGTTCCAAAAAACTGCAATAAAAGTCTATCATAAATAAGCTATTGAACTGCTGTATGATAGAATATTAAAATTCACCGTTGACATAACTGGTGCAATAGCACATGATATATTGGGATGTTTCCCATAAAGTTTGAAAACCTTTAATTTATACATGCCTCATATTTTTTTCAACTAAAAAGAAGTGCCGGAGCAGAGCTTTTTAAATACAGCAGAGGTAACTTACTGAACATCACTCATGTCATAATAATACAAATATGTAAAAAATTAAAACCTTTCAAGAAGTATGCATATTGGTCATGAACTTGTCATTACTTATGCAACGTTATAAAAAGGACAGTAGTTGTAAACCTTTTAAAAACATTCGTACAAATTTAATTTTATATAATAAAAAATGCTTTATAAAACTTCTCGAAAAATTTATAATAAAGAAAAGATAGACTTTAATAGCAACGCCCAAAGCAAGATTGACTGCTAAAACTTAAATTAAAAAAAGCGACACTTATTTTAGTATTATCATATATATAATAAATACTGTTAAAAACAAACTGATATTATAACATAAATATAAATATAAGTAAAGCGACAAGTAATAAAATAATATTGTAAGTTTTTAAAGCTGCTTGTATAAATTAAAAATTATACTAATATAAACTTAATATAAAATAGATTTTTATTGAGTCACTTAATTATGTACTTCGATTAGCAAAAAATCATTATCTACACTAGAACTGAAAAACAAATTGCTAGTCAAACAAAGTACTTCATTTTCAAATCAAATTTGATTTAAACCACTTTTAACAATTAACAAGTATTGCTTAAACCATTATCAATAGCTATTGAAACAAAGAGTATCGGTTAAGTGATTAAAAAAATGGAATATTCCCAAATACATATAATATATTTTATTTTCATTGTGAATAATATTTTTTTACCTTTAAAATACTTTGAATAAATGTTTATACAATCAAAAATTGATATTGGTTAAGTGATTAACAAAGATAAATTTGTGTTACATTATTAATGTTAATGTTTCATTTTTTTTGTACATGAAACAGATTTAAAGTAGTATTTTATTTTTTAATACTAATCATAATAATTTACACTTAATACTTTGTAATTAGTTTTTGCTAGCGTAGATTTCAACTCAAATCGCTTGATATTTATATCCACAATACATTTTAAGTTTGTGGTAATCATCAATGAATTTCCTATATATAGATACTATAGAGTTAAAACGATAAAGTGTACATAATTATAAAAGCAATTTTTTTTTAAAAGCCCGAGAAGCCAGTTGCTTTATATTGCTATTGCCCGACTAGATGCAGTAAAAACAATCACTCAAATTCTCAAGAATTTAACCCGATCTTCAATACGACTTGGAGACATTGCGTACAATAATCAAATCGTGTTTTTTTCTCACGCGTGATACTGAAACAATACGCATGAAATTTGCGTGATTAAAAAAAATATTGTTTGACATTAAGCGAATGTTATTATACTATACCAAATTTTGTATAGATTCAGAAAAATCGTTTCCACGTGAACCATACAAATCGCTTCTTCTGAATTTACTTTCAGGCTCAAAATCCCAGACAAAGAATCCGATCGTACGTTACGGGAACAGGGGTCTCGTCGGACCCCGCCGCACACTAAAAGTAGGTTATTCCCACCATTTAACGGGGGCCAACTTTACGAAGCGGCAATTCGAAATCTTGCCATCCGCCAGCTCGAAATTGGCAAAGTTTTCTCATATGCCACAGAAAGTCGATATACCTGCACCGTTGGCCTAACCGCCGAGCTCAATGGCTATTTGATACCGAGCCGGGGAATTACATCCTCGAAACATGCGATGAATGTCGCGCAAAACGCCTGCCTGCACACCACACCCTACGCCCAAAACGAAATTTATACCCTTTCAATAAAGCCCTCAACGAGATCTGAATTTATTTTGAGCATAAAGGGCTGCCGGAGGATTTTCAGATCAGATTGCGCAAGAAGCGTTTGAAGATGGATATTTATTATTCAAACGCGTTACATTTATGCATATATTTATACACAGGATGTTTCTTAAGTAACTATATTAGGTTAATTTTTTTATTTAATTCGATATGGCTAATTGATATTTTGATAGTTAATCATATTAGATAAGTATTATATATAAAATGTACAGGGGAAGGGACAAATTCCCGAGGCCCGTTCTCCTTGAGAGGCTCGACGCTGGAAAAAATCATTGCAAGGATATATGTATAAAAAAATAAAAACTGACTTTAAATAATGAATCTGAACTAAACTACAGTTGTTTGAAATGTATGTATTAATGTATTCCTTTTTTATACATACAAGAAATAAAAGAAGCGGAACATTGCCTTCAAAAGCACCTACTTTCAAGATAGTATTTTCATAATAAATATTATAATTCAAAGGGACAAATTGTTTGTGTTAAAATTTTTGCTTTATTGCTTTTTTAACGTTTAAAAAATATTCGAAAATTCTCGAGATAATGAGAATTCTCATTTCTTTAGAAATGAAAAACATTTAAAAACCATAATGCACGGTAGCGGCTATTTACCGCGATATCTTGCATCGACTTTCATTCGTGTCCAGTTCTATTTCCATTCCCGTTGATTTTTAAAGGCGGATGCCTTTGATGAGGGATTCTTATTAAAAATCAACGTAGATAAAAACTCAATTTCCGTTGTCGGAACCAGTAACGGATTTGTAAAGCTCGAGTATGGCAATTCAATGGCATTACAAGTCTAATCTTATAATACACCACACCATTTTTATTATTGGCTTTGGTTCATTATTATCTATTATAATTGGTCCATTATATAAATAGTCAATAAATGGGTGAATTTTAGCGGATATAAACCACCACATACAATCAAAATTACATATTTTTTAATTGCGGATATTTTGTCACTGTTGCATCTTATCACAAAGTTGATGGATAATACGTTCTTCGCCAAAAGATATCACTTACGGCGAAGACGAAGTGTATAACGCTACTATTTTTGTGTAAGACGCTAGGACCATCGAAGCCGTCAGGACGATAATTCATGAGAAAATCGACGACGTTAGAAAGAATTTTGTGGATGCTATAAAGAACACTTACACTAAACTGAAAGATCAAATGTTAGTACAACGATTTAGATTTATTTAAAGATAGAGTTTATTGGTGGATTTTCAGATCGAGAAATTCTGCATATATTTTGAGAAAATAATTCTCTAAAAAAAACAATACTTGTTGTGATTGATTGCTACTCTTTTATAATGTATTATAAAACTCTCATACGCAATGAAAAATATCAAACTTTATCTACAATATATAATCGTTTTTTTCGGACTTGTCAAACAAACAGCCCGCCTACAATAAGGCATGTTTTTCTAACCTCTCTAATATAATATATATATAGTATAGAAAGAAAATACAATATAATCATGAAAAATTTAGTTAATTTCTGTGATTGTATTCATCTTTCTGCGTATGCATTTTTATGTCCAAGTTTATGATTAATTACTGGATAAATTTAAATTTAACTGTAGTATGCTAAAAATGTAATAAGAACTTAAAATATTTGTGTATAATTCTAAATAGAAATTCCAAACCTTGTTTAACTTTTACATTTTTTATTATATGTACATAAATTAGCAATATAAATACATAACCAAATATTAAATATTTTTTATCTTACAATTAAAAACTGTAAATAATTCATTAAAAAGCTCATTAGTGTTTATATTGCTTTGCTGAATCTGAAATATATTGAAATCTATAATACGTTTTATTCGAAATAGTAAATATTGCTTTATTTAAACTAAATAATTTATATAAATAATTATAATAAAATTGAAAAATACATAAAAAATTTACACAACTATATTTAATATTAACGTATTTGTAAATGAAGTAGGCTTCATTGAACTCGTTTTATTTTGATCAAAGCAAATAATCAGCAACAGCTTAAAATTACTAAAAAGCTCTAATTTGTCTTGTTATAATATTCAATTGAAACTAAAGTATAAATATAAAAAATGTTCGATTTCAAAAGGTATTTTTTATTTTATTTTATTTTTAAATTAAATTAAGACCATCGTGGCCTACAGGTTACCCCAATGCGCCACGATGGTCGAAAACAAATTTTAAATTTATAAAACATAAAAAAACGTATATATACATAAATATAACAATACTTAAACATAACAAAAAATTATAAAATATCAAAATGAAATGATACAAACTGGATCAGATCCTCGTAGCTAGCATTAAATAAGTCAATATGTAATGCCAGCGTATTAAGGAGCCGGATGGCCACAGCTATAGGCGAGTCGGCAAGTGCGGATGTCCTAGCCTAACGGAGGTCTCGATCGTGATTCTCGAAAATGTTCCGGAACCCAAAACTGGAATTCCTCGAGAATAGCTGGATTGTCGATAGCATCTTTTAGTAATTTGAAAAAATGCTTAGTGACATACAGCTTTCATATCCCAACGCTCCTAAAAGAAAGGCGCTGGGATATAAGTACGGATAATAACCAAATGTCCTTTTGTAATGGTATCTTAAATACCTTTTTTTAATTTTTTCCACTAAAAGGGAATATTTGGCTATTCGGGGATTTCAAATTATAGATCCCGATTCAAGAATGCTACGAACTAAGGTGTCATAGAGGATACGAATAACTGACGGATCGTCAAAGTGAAAGGCATTCCTCATAACAAAGCCGAGCATCTTGGAAGATTTATCACAGACGTCGTGTATGTGTATTTTATCCATTTGCTCTTGAAAGTGATTCCGAGATCTTTAGTGGAAGTTTCTCTAGTCAAAATGTTACCACCGAAATGGTAGAAATAAGCTGATGGCGAACGGGATCGAGAAATGACACAGTATGGCACTTTCCGACACTAAAGGGCAGACGGTTAATGGAAGCCCATCTCCAAAAGAGAGTCTAAATCATTTTGTAGAGAGAAGGAGTCCACAACAGATCGAATGCATTTATATAATTTTAAATCATCTGCGTACAGAAGAAAACTAGAATTTTTAATTGCTATATTTATGTCATTAATAAATAACACAAAAAGCAGAGGTCCCAGATTGGATCCTTGAGGAACCCCCGAAGGGGTAAAATATTATTTTGACAATCTTCCACCATAGGTTACAAACTGTCTACGATTGCTTAAATAACTCGAATAATATGTCTAATGAATGTTGTCATAAAAAAGGATATTTCTGGTATTGCTTCTAGAGTCATATAATTCTCACATATCATGTTATATATGTATACATGAAATACCTGGATTTCAAAATTGTATATGTAAATTAAGCAAACAATTGTTTGTACAGGTTATTACCAATTTAATATGTAGATATTTAAATCTTGTTATTGATGCAATGGTGCAAAATACTATATTAAAATAAAATGACATATAAGCTTTTAAGAAAGTGAGCAAAGGCGACAAAAGCGAGTGCAAATGAATTTTTATGCTAAGATTTACTTGGAAAAACCCTGTTACTATTAAAAACTTTGAAAACTGCACCCAGTACACCTTCAAAGTTTTCTCTCCTCTCAAGACGATAAAATAGCTTTATGAAAGCGAAGAAAAACAAAGCTCGTGCAATATTTTTTCAAGATGAATCGCTGTTTCCTTTTAAGATTTAGCATTGTTGATGAAAATCTGAGTAGTTGTTCGTTCGTATTATATACATAGGATAATATACGCCTACTGGATGATTAGAAAATATGATTTGTTTTAAATTTTAAAATACACTGGCTCTTTAGATTTATCTGAATAATTATTTTAAGATTGATTGTTATCTAAAATATATAGCTAATTAATAAAAATATATTAAAAAAGCAGATCTGTATATGATAACATTGTCATGTGATTTAATTAAAAACCGTTAAAAATAATAAAGTAAGACATAAACCAGTAATTCAATTAAACTCATAATAAGAAACAGGTGGTATAGGCTTGGGCTGGATATTATATAAATAAATATGTCATCGTATAGTTCTGCCGCTTAGATATCTACAAGCTGGCAATAACAGGTGGTGCAAAATCTATTGCCCAAAGTTCAATACTTACGCGGGGGTTGGGTGGTGGCGTTTCTTAGCAGCGATGGGGTGAGGGCATGTGGGTGTCAAGGGGTTGAAAGCGGGAAAGGGACGATCCCGCAGAGGAAACGGCAGCGCGGTCTTGGTCCATGTATGTAAATGCTGAATACGTGATGTAGTCTAGGGGCAATAACACGAAAAATGCCGGCGAAACTTTGTTTTCTCCAGGTAAACAATGCGACCCTTTTGTCGCTGACTTTTCGCACGCCGAATGGAAAATTTTGCCTTCCCCCAACGCCCAACATTTATGTCTCGAAATTAATTTGGACCCTCTAATTTCTATGACCCAAAGCTACGTTATAGTAAATTATACTGTAAACAATATACATGCGTGTCTTTTATTGCAAAGTTTGCCACTGATAAACAAAGAGAATTCAGATTTAAATCTTTAAACGCTATACTGATGACTTGATCGTCAGTTCAGATAATACGTATATGGACTACAACAGATATTAAATAAAGTTAATATAGCCAAGGGTTTAATAAATGATATAAAAAGACCCACAGTGAAATTCAGTGTTTATTTTAAGATTCAAATGATACAAATATATCTTGGAAGAATTGAAATTAAAAAAATGGTGCATTTTACACAATTTAATTTAGAAAGATAATAAAAACATAAAATTTATTATTTATGGGAAAAGAAATATATCATAACTGTAGTTAAAAGTATTATTCTATATAATAGAACACTAAATTTGCCAGTGTAAATATTTTTTTATATTATAAAAAAATGCTAGTTATATTCTCGTAAAAATCAGCTCGTGAACTTTCCTAACCCACTGAGTAAGCATGCGGGTTCACTCGAGGGACGCAATCTTAATAACCGACCTTAAGAAACCCGGTGATTTACAAAGGTCAACATTTTCTTCATAAAAAATATCCGAAAGACCCCCGTCTGTAATTTGATTGCGTAATAAATTCGATTTCAGGAACCTTTATTATTTGACACAATACCGAATTGGGTTGTAGGTAATTCCAGATTTTGCTCAGAATTTATTTTTATTCCTACAGACTGTATCGTATTTCATCATATTATTAAACGCTCGTAGTATCAAAATGCTTCGTTAAAAAATTTAACATAAATAAACGTGGCTCGAATTTCTATCGATTTAAAATCTATCGGAAGAGAGACGCTCTCGAATAACTCTTCGAGTAGGATTTTCGACAGCTTATCGTTTTTTCTTACGATCGTGCTCAAGTGACTGCTTTCGATAAAAAAAGCTAAAGCCAACCGTAGTTTCGTAACTGCGAAATTCCGGACGTAAAATAACCTGTCTGATTTTTCTTCCTATATTTCGGTAGAGAAAAATAATTTTTTATCATGTCAGAATGAAATTCAATATGCATGTGGAAGAGCGAAAAAACATTATTCACATACATACATATGTACATATATAGTGAAGAAAAAGAGTGATTGGGTTAACTTTTATAAAGAAATTGTAGGGCACGATATTTTTGGAATAGTATAATTAGTCCTAAATGGCGCAGTAATTGCTATGACTGTTTTGACATCTTCACGTGCCCAAAATTCCCTAAAACATAATTGGTAAGAAATAGAGGAATAAATATATTATTTATATATAAGATTATCTAATAAGTAGGCCTTGTTTTTTTGCTATTAGTGTCACAAATTAGTTGCATCTTATCCTAATATTAATAGAGATGCTGGCTGGAGGTTGCAACCACCTGTACGATTAACTACGAGGTCATTGTAACGATCATTTCAAACAAATTAAAAGAAATAACAACTGATCTCAAAAGTGAGATAGTAGTACAACATTATTGTCAATATTACACATACCAATTATTAACACATTCATCCCGAGACGTTAATCACTAGTAATCACCCATTAATATCACAAAAAACTACCCTTTAGTGTGAAATGATGTGCGGTAGACAACATTTTTTACCTTGTCTCAAAAATACTATTGTTATTTTACACTTTTGCTAACGAACGCTAAAAGTGGCCAGAACTGTCTCAAATCATCCATATAAAATATGTAACAATTAGTCACATAATTCAGACGGGCAGGCAGGAAGAGGAATACGCTCCCAAGACTTTAATACGCTCCCAAGAATTGTAAATGTCAGTAAAAGGGTCTAATGGAGTATCCGTGAAGAGTTTAATGAAATCATCGTTGTTTGGCCGCGTTCCTGTATCGCTCCTTTCATAGAAAATTTTGTTTTTTGTTCTTTTCAGTGGTATGGTCAATTACAAAAGTGTAGCCATTAGGTAGTTTTTGTTAAACATATTACCCGCTAAAGCAGATTATAAATGGCCGTTTAGATGGCAATCCTGAATGCATGTGTTATCCTTTCCTAAGCCATTTGCGACAGACACTTACAATATTTCTGATTCATATGTTCTTTTATTTGATCTGTGGCGTCCCATTTGAACAAATAAGCCCCTTTTTGAAGTAGACGTTTAAAGGTATAAGATTTATTAGCATCATATCTGGATTTCCATGCCTGTAAATTAGGCTAAAAGGCTTGCCAGTGGTCCAGTTGTTGTATAAAAAGGTGGTTAATTTATAAGCCCGACAAGATCGTTAGTCTAGGAAGAAAGAAAATTATGTAAGCCGATGTATTTAATGTACCATACAAAAGCTCAAACAATGCAAGTTTGCATTTTAAAAATGTATTGTTTGTCAAATGAATTTTATTCAAAAAACAGAAACGTACTTTTTCTCCAAGCAAAGAGCTTTCTTATAAAGCTCAGAAAATTGGCTTAGGGGAAAAAATTTCAGATACTAAAAAATAGTACAGTTGATATATAATTCTCATCTACAAATATATGTAAAATTTGAACTTTTATAGCAGCCTAGCTAAATATAATGTCTATATGGTAACGTGCAGTAATCATATATTTTGTATTTATTTTTATTTTGTAGAAGTACGCTCGGAATAAGGATTCCGGTTTGTTATTGTGTGCGTGAATTGTGTGGCTCAAAACCATTTCGCTCAGAATATTTAATTTTTTTATTTTAAAAGAAAATATATGTTTATTTAACATACATACATCTGAGCTAAGTTGGAAATTTCAACGGACAATTAATCATATATTATATAATTAATGAAACCAGACATTAATGTCATTAATTAAATATTTGCAAAATTCAAAATCTTTCACTAGTCAAAAAAAGAATAGTCTTTAGCTATTCTTCAAAAGCAAAAAGATATAAAATGGGGAAAGAAATTATTCGCAGAAAATTTTGTTTAATGGCTCGACGACTCTATTAAATCATTAGAGTCTATTGAAGAAATTAAAAAATTATCATTTGCGAACGATAAGAATAATAACTTTTTTAATCCTTACAGAGAATAGTGTAAAAAAACCAACAACGTACGGATTAATGAAAAAATAATTAAAATATTTTAATCCACGGGTAAGAAAACGAATAACTTACAGTATATATTTGAAGCCTTGATATCAATTAAGCCAGATATGCCCAAGAAATTTTGTTCTCTTAAAATTTAATTTATAAATAAAAAACAGTGGCACGAGTTTAGTGACCTACCCATGGGACAGTGGGCATATCTGGGTTAAACCAATATCAACACAAAATTATTTAAAATAAATCACTAGAGAAGATCGAACTTCTGTGCCACACTGCACTTTAATGACGAATACCAGCGTTGACGAATCAGCGACTGTCCTTAAAAGAGAAAGCGAGACAACGAAGTACAAGCTACATCGCTTCTCCCTCTCATATACATGTACACGCACACAATAACAAACCGGCATCCTTATCCTGAGCGTACTAAAATAAATAATATTTATAAACTATTTTATTTTCATCTCATCTAAGAAATGTTTAAATATTTTAAAAATTAGTTGAGAGCTATTTAAAATTGATCATTAGATCATAACGATTATTTAAACATTGGATAGTTTTTATTTATATATTTGTTAGGAATATATATTTACGTATTTGTTTTTCATAAAAATATATAAGAAGTCTTAAATGAAAAAAACTAGTTATGATACTAATTTATAGAAAATTATGATAAAATCAAACTTGAATTTTACTTTATCAAATAATAATACAGAACTTCAAACAAATTTAATTTATATCTGCAATTTTACATACAAATATTGAACGTAATTATCTGGCCATGTTTTCGTCGTGAACATGCAATATTCTTTTCATTTTTCCCTCAGCATATCCCGGTGACAAATAAGTCTTATTTGACCCCAGTTCCCCCACCACGCGCCTCCCTTTTGAAACATTCGGCAAAAGCTCGCTTACGTATGCTCAACATATGCTTTTTACGACTGCATGACAAACATATTAACCACAAAACAAAGAACATTTTACGTCAAATATCATTATGACAAAGGAGGCCCAGCGGAGAAAAGCGGGAAAAATATGAAATATTCATAAGTAACATTAGATCGGATATTTCCGTGCTTTATGACAATATTTCAAGCGGCAAAATAAATTATTTAACATCAAGGAAACAACGAAAACACTACATAATACAAACAACACAATAGGCGTGAAATGCTTAGCAAAAAAATAATAATACAGTCTCACAGATGGAAAACATCGTCTTATTACGCAAAGATTAACGGTTTGATATTTATTAACTTTGTTATTTCGCAAAAATATATTAATATTTATATAATAAATAAATAATAAAAAAACTATAGACTATATTTTTATATTCTTACATATATTCCCACGGGGTATAATGTTTCAATTCAAGTTGGTAAAAAAGATACGAGGCGATTTCTAAAGATTGCCGAAAGTTGTCCGATCGGCGCTCTATATCGTTTACCGTAAATATAAAGTTTAATAAGCGCGTCGTATATTGCAAAAGCTCGTGCAAAAGCTCTGACCGCAGCCGAGCTTTTTACGATATTTCCATAGCGTGCGTGGCGAAACTTTTCGTTTCATACCGAAAATGTAGGTGTATTATTATTTCTAGTGCTGAGCGAAAAATTTCAAACTATGTCTCAAAATACGATGTTATTTCAAGGGATTTTGTGCGAGAGAATATATTTTTTTATTATCAACTTTGAAACTTTTTATTATTACATATTATATTATAATACGAAATTAAAAATACAACTTATGATAACAAAAAATAAACATTTTTTTTACTCATAAATTTAGATTAATTTTGTAAGTTTTGTTACAAATAATTCATAAGCGTATTATCTTATCTCATACAGAAAAATATCATAATTTACTTTTTTGTGGCCGTCTACGTGGGAAGAAGTACAATAGAATTTTTAAACAAAGTTAATTTTTGAAACATTAGCTATCATTAATTATCAAACAATATGGCAAAAATAAAGTTAAATTATATGTAGAACTAAATACATATTTAAACTTTTTATAATATTTTTATCAAAGCTCATGCTCTCTAGATATCATATAACATTTAATATTTTTTATTCATCGTAGTTCCATTACACAATGGTAAAAATGTAGAACTTATTGATAATTTGGCTAATATTAAAATAATTAAAGAATCTGTATTTGTAATGCACTCAGAATTGGTAAAATTTTCTTTATAGTGAAACTGAAAAATACAGTTTCAAATGTAAACTTATTAATGGATCATTAAATATAAGTAAAATATTTTCTACTCCCATTAATCTACATTGAAGCTGAGCCAACAATAGAGTTTATTTCAAAAGTGATGAAAAACCGTGCATTTCGTGCCGAACAATCTCGCAAAAGTTTGTGTTCTATATACATATTATATATGTATATATCCACACTGTACAACATATGCATCGATACACATACAACTGTGTTGTCGGATGTCGTATGTTGCGCTTTATCGGATCTGTATGTTGTGTGGAAACAGTTCCAGTCCAAAATCCATGTTAGTGGTCAACGATCACGCTGTACACGTAAGCCTGATGAAAGGTAAACAATACCCAGCTGGCAGCGCCCGATGTTGGCTATTTTGACCACTAAGCCACCGGACGGTCGATCTCGACAAAATTCGTCATATAAACTAAATTTACATATGGGGCATAGTGCTAATGTTGCTAGACTTTAACGAAATTTTCAC
Source organism: Plectrocnemia conspersa (assembly GCF_051122295.1). NCBI lineage: Eukaryota > Metazoa > Arthropoda > Insecta > Trichoptera > Polycentropodidae > Plectrocnemia > Plectrocnemia conspersa. The sequence continues at coordinate 15,986,809 of NW_028277173.1, forward strand.
TTTGAAATCACATTGCCTGAAAAATATTGAACTAGCAAACATTACAATAACAGAAAACTAATTAATTATTGTGGTACATATTTATAATACTGTTCCAAAGTCATACTATTGTTCGCAAAGTATGTCCTTTTGGTATTTTGTCTCGGGAATGGTACACTCTAGCGATAGTTTGGAGAAAACTTTTGAAGAATTTGTCGCGCAGTGAAATTCGGATGGCTCTGCTGCCGACTCGGAATGGCTCCGTGGTCAAAGACTTGTCCATACCCTTAGTATAAATTTAGTTACGGACTTTTTAGACAAAAATTAGATTTATTCTCGATTCAAACTTTAATGCCAGTTGCAGCACGCTTATTTTATTTTACTCAATTAGCAAGATAATGGATAAATAAGAATCCGAGTAGATTACACGGCATGAAATAAAAGAGTTTTATATTTATATTATGCTACTGAGAAATTTAAATCTACTGAGTTTTAAAAGCTATAACATATGTATGTACATATACATACGATTTGCCTTTTCGATTCAAGCGACCTCAATTCTGAATAAGTAGTTTTTCTCACTTCTTAATGCTTTCTATTTTTCAAGAGTTCAAAATATTATCCAAATTTCTCAATAACTCTCGAAAATCTTTTGACTGATTTCATTTACAAAAATTAGGTGCATTATTTTGGCATGTAAATTATAGTATACTTAATGATTAAAATATAAACGAACACGACGAATGGCGAAACATTTGTTAAAACATACAATTAAATAATAATTACATTTAATTAATCATTATTTATAATTAAAGGTCACTTTCAATCATGTATAATTTACCCTTGTATTTGACAAAATAAACGACAACAAACTAATTTATTGTTAAAAGATTGATTCTTGCCGAAGACTTGATAATATAATTAATATAATGAATTTTGAAATTATTGGCAAATATTCAAGAAGTCGAAACAAAATGTCTGATATTACTATGCTTATATTGTCAAACAAGTTTTCGATTTAATCTAAAATATTTGTCACTTTTTGTACTACCTGCTCTGAATGCAGCTGTAAATTAAATAGAATAAATCTACTATTTCTCAAAATTCATATATATTTTATTTTTAAGAACAATAAATATTTTCAGAGAATTCTAGAGGAATTAAAAATTATAATTTTCAATTTTTTCTCAAAAATGTATTTCACAAGATAAATTTAAGATGACAGAAATTGACTAAAAATAAATGTTTCTCTTTTGGTCGGCTTTATGTAACAATTAAAAAACCTGATTTCTCGATGTTTTTCATTTTTATAGAAAATACAATTATCGATTTTCTCAAAATAAATCGATAAATAAAAAAAATATGTAATATAATATATATTATGTGATTATAATATATATGTCTTTATATTATTGATAAACAGATAATTTAATTATTGTTGAAGAATACAAAAAATAGGATGATGATTTATTACAATTGACCCGAATAATCGAAGGACCAGAGCGGATCATTCTACTTCGATTGGTAAAAGAGCGTCGAGTTACAAAAAAATTTTGAGCTCCTATTTGTATAGTAGAGAAAATTGTCAAAAGCAGCTGTTGCTACTATGCGTTTTTTAAATTTCGAACAAGATAAAGATAAAAAAACCTCTTTGGATTAGAAAAACGAAAATTAAATAGCCGAAACGAAAATTTTATGGCGTTACTCTGTGGAAAGTCCCCGTAGATTTTTGCAATTTGTCAAATACTACATAGAGCGGTTTTTTTACATCTGATTATCAATACAGTTTTTAGATTACCTAAGCAAGTATGAAGGGAATTAAAGTATTTCTATTTTTTGCCATTCAAATACTTCTTAAAGCTTCCGAAAAAGCGCTCATATTTTCAAACATCTGATACATCTACTTTTTCTTATGCAGTGATAAAAAAAATACGCTGCGGTTGTAAAACATATTTATAAAATAATATTTTATTATAAAAAATACTCTAAATATAAGCAAATTTCTCGATTTGATATTTTTCTTAAGAAATTCTTAAGAAATAGTAGGAAAGCATTTATTATAATCATAGGTCTTAACAGATGAAACTAACTAACAGAATTCAAGGTTAAAATTATACGATTTAACTAAAAATAAAACACGAAAGAAGCTGATACATTTAACTCAGATATCATTGATTAAAGTAAAAAAATAAATATAAATTAGCAAGAATTTATCGACTAAATTGGTACGTTATTTTAATAAAGCTTTATTTATTAGGTCATCAATTCTTCCAAAAATGTTGAAAATGTTGCAATTCCACATATGTATCCACTATTTGTTTTTGGTATCACAGTCAATAATGAACTCGAAAATGCATCGGGAATATTTTCCCGCAGCTTTTCACACAAACACAGCACGACCGAACGAGCTTCGCAAATTACACGAAACTCATCAACGATACGTTACAGCTTTTGAAAGCTTCGGCTCCATTAATCGCCGTACGAATTGCTGCACCATATGCGCGTTTGATTCGCTCTATATACCACCCCATGCACACAGGGTGAAAGAAAAAAGAAAAAAGGTAATTACTGTTTTACAAATGTGATATTAAATGAAGAATTTATTTTCTACATTTCTGACAATAAATATTTAAAAAGTATCACGAAAAAAAATATTATTGCAGCTTTTGCTAGAATTTTAAATAAAAAAATGCGAAATTCAAGCAATAACAAATTTAATTAAAAAAATTTGCTTTATATTTTTTTAAGAATAAATAATAATAATATATTTATTTATTCGTGTAATTAAAATCCTTTTGTGTTTTGCGGAAAAGTTACGATGTACCTACGTTAAATTTTGTCTAAGTAGGGGCAGCGAAAAATGGTGGATGATATAGGGTGACCATTTTTTTTTATGGTATCAAAGTGCAACTGAGCAAAAATACATAATACATATATAATAATACACACGTGATTCAAGAGAAGGGGATAAGTGAACATGAGTAACGACATATTATTTACATATATTATTAACTCAAAGTGTTTTTTTGTATTTCGTTTTTTTTATATTTTAATTAATATTTTTTGAGCAAATTAATTGATTTACTTTCTTATTACATCTTCACTTATTGAGTAGTTTGCATAATATGAGTATTGATAAATGTTTATTATATTAGTAACCTGAAGTATTTTTTTCGTGCTTTGTTTCGACTTCCAAAGATTCTATAAAAAGTAATTTTTGTATTACGTAATTTGTTGTTTTTAAGCGAAATAATTAATTTATGTAATTATCTATTTTTAGAAGAACAAATCGTATCGAGAAAACCTAGTGGTGCTAAACATAAAAGAAGAAGGAGACTATGGAAAAAAATGACTCAAAACCATGGAGCACAATTATAAAATTGGCTAGCGAGTACTTCCAATATCACACATAATACAAACACCACCAGTCGAGGGTCGAGAAAACATAGAATGTGAAGAAATAATTGCTACTAAATATATAAATATAGGAGGTGTACTTAAAGAAAAAATTGAATGCAAGATGGACCAGATATTTCAAACATCCAAAGGTCAAGGATATGACAATGGGGCGAAAATGTCTGGTATTTATAACGGTATACAATCCTACATTTTTTGCTTTATTTTTTTAAAAGTGGTATTCAATAGCAATGGGTGTCCTTCCACTTTTTTGTTGATGCAACAAATAAACTTTTAGCATATGTTAAATCAATATAAATTTATCAAGTTATATCATATTTGTAGCGAGTCTTATTGTAAAGAATTATCTATGTCAGAGTATTTTATAATTTAAATCGCTTAATACAGCTACGATTGACGTCATAATCTGACGTAACACAAACTATACAATTGAATGAGTATTGACGTTATAATTATTATGCAATATCATGTTTATTTAGTTTTGTGTAACAAATTAATGGTGATTAATTTAATTTAGCGAATGCTCGAGTAACGCCACTCTTTGATTACCCCAAAGTGTACGGTGACCCAATTTCTAGAGCGTCAAAGTGGAACAGGGCGAGAGCGACGTGAGCGTCATATAAATCACAGGTATATTCTTTTGAGCCTCGGTTTGCCTTTTGAAATTCCTTTGCAGAGCTCTATTTCATAACATATAATAGAGCTACGAGTGCAGCAAGATCACAGGCAAAGCGAGTGCTGAAATATATACTAAACCCTATTTGAGATAAAGCCTTTGAAATAAAATCCCACTTGGAGCAATAGAGACTAGAGTACAAAGGTATGCCAGAAGGGAAATATGATATACCATACATTATTTTACATCGAAATACTAATCTAGTTAATTTAACTATCTAATCATTTTAAGGCATGGCACGGTTCACAAATATGTCAATGAATAGATCATATCATAATCATAAAGATGTTGTATATACGGATTTTTAGAAGGCTTTCGACTAGGCCTCAAAAATAAAAATAAATTGTACTGCGGTTGCTCAGATGGTTTAACTCAGTTATTCTCAAGATCGTACAGTTTGTAATTTATGGCGCCCAATTATAAAAATAATAGTTTACCCCTTCGGTGATTTTTCACAGGTCTTTAAAAATAATTCTATAGAAGAAGTGGTTGTTGTCCATATTAAATTTAACAGAATACGATTCTTATCTAACGTTAAAGATCAATAAAATAGATACATAATATTAATATTATATTTAGGACCGTCTCTATAAACTAAGATATTCCAGCAACGTCACTACATTTGACATATTTATGGTCATCATGACGCAATAGGGAAACCTGAAAAGTCATGATAGTCAGATTTGTAATAATAATAAATATAAAAAGCAAAAAAATATACGATACGTTATTTAAATTTAATCAAAATTAGCATGAAAATTTTATTTCAGCATCCATTTCATATTAAAAGTAAACAGAAATAATTTATTATTTTTTTGAAATGATAAAGTACGCCTAATGCTATGAATGGTTGGAATATAAGGTATATCCGTTATAATGCCTAATTTTGAACCGGGGGTAGATGTTTTTATATTATTTTCACATCTGCGAACTGTCACAGAGCCGCAAAAACAAATTCAAACGAAACGGAAAATAGAAAAAGACGCCTCTTTGACTTTGACAGATTGTCGTGGAAAGTTTGAGCGTTAGCAGGACCGTGAAAATGCCACGCTTTATACGCGACAATGGCAGCGTTATTCTATATATGTATACATAGAAAGAGCGCAATAATTTCTCCCTTATTTTTCCCCGCACCGCTCTCATTAAAAAAAGCGTCCGACGAATCTCCCAAATATTCCCCGGACAAACATCAAGTGCAAACATTCGACGAAAGAAAAATTGAAAAAAGCAAGAGTAGCGCTCGTAAAAGTAATGAAGCGTACGTTGACTGCGAGAGATAACGAATTGACAAAGCCTTTCTTTTCCAACCCGCCCCCTCTCATGCAAAGACATGGGGAAGAAGCAATAACCGTGAGTGCCTCCGTCGGGAAGTTTCGACAATTCGTTCGAATTGGGAAAGCTCTCCTCCAAAGGCAAAAAGCTCCGACCTTATTCACTGCATGTCAAACGCGTCGATGTTCAATGCGTCACTTGTTGAGTTCTTCTTCTTCTAAACTCTTGGATATATTCTGAGTGACAAGACAAACCGCGACAATGCCCGAGAAACTTCAGAATCGAGATTAAATTCCTAACCGATGAGATCCAATCCCTAAACTTAATATCAAACATATATAGCGGTTAAATTTCTCAACATCAATCAATATATCGTTTTGCCAAGAATTATAAAACAAGTGTTTATATGTAAATATGTATATGTTTTCTTTGCTAAGCTGCGGGTTTAGTTTACATGTACTTAAAATAACATTTTCTCGTGACGCATTTCAAAGACGCGAAAAATCAAAACCCATTATTAGATGCTGGAGAAATCCGATGAAAATGAATGCGTAATATACACAATGACGTCATGGGAAACAAGCTTCTTACTAATTAAAAAATATTTTCCTTATCTATTATTATCGAATGAAAGAATAATTAATTAAAATATTTTTTAATTAATTGCTCGTAATGAGCAATTAGAAATATAGTTACATAAATATATATTTATTTTAATAACATCTATCGGTAATAAAATAACATTAATTACCCTTTGCATCTTTTTATAATACATATTTAAATTTAAAAAACATTTACTGTTAAATAAAAATGTTTTTTATAAAAGAGTGCTACTTAAATTCACCTAATTTAGTAGTGTAAATTAGCAAAAATTAAACCAGATTTTTTTAATAATGTACACATTTACATTTGAGTAGGAGAGTTGGTGGATAAGGATAGGTAAGAGGTGCCTAGGTGAATGTTTTGAGAAGACCTATAGAATAACTTCACTCAATTTGATTTAGATCAGTCAAAGGGTAACATTGTATAGAGAGTGAACACACAGACAAACATATGCACATTCAATCAGCTTACTGAATAGATTTGATGAATATTGCTATGATGGTGATTTAAATTACGGACAAACATTTTAAGAATCAAGAAGATATAGACATATTCATATATTTATTGCATTACAAATTTTCCAATGCATCATGCCATGCATTAGCCCAATGTTTTGGAAAGATGTACATAGAATTATCGTCTGTAAATCAATGACATATTTTATTGAATATAAACTATTATTTCAGCTTATAATAAATATATATCACTGTGCACTACCTAGCTCGATTTAATTTTAATTATTTATTACGATATTTATCCGTCAGATTAGGACAATCTAGGAAAACCTAATCTGTAAAAATCGATTATAAATAAAAATATATATCAATAATAAGTCTTCTAGATATATGTTTAAAGATATTCTGAATGTTTGGCAAATATTTATTTCAATACAATTTATTAAATAGATAATCTTTTTATTAGAGATTGAAATATTTATTTCACTATATGTGTTAAATGATTGCTTGTACTATTTCCATAATTAAACCAGATACTGCTGCACTGATGTCGATAAAAACATTTAAAATATTGTAATATTATCTTTTATGTAAAAAGTAAATTGATATGGATTACACTATAGTAAATAAATATTAAATTCGATATGCGGCCTTTGACAATTTTTTGTCAAGGTTCAATAAAAGGTTAGACACCTCTGCTGTACACTATAAATTCTTCATTGGAGCAATCAGGGTGTGAAATTTTGCATTGCACTGAAGCGAAAAATAGCACAGTCAGTGGTAGTAGGTACTAACCGGAACGCCTAGTATGCTCAGAACAAATGCTGACTTGTGTTGACTGCCAATTCAGGCAGCTTGAAAAAGCGACACAGCCTCCCTCGAGCTTTACCTCCTCTCGAATCACAAGCCTGATAAAACCCATTCACGAATTTGTGACACGTTTCCCTTGGTCGTCTTCATTTTTCCCTAGAAATTGGCCGATATTCATAATAATCTAAATGGACCGACGCAACCAGAGCATTCGCCAAAACCGTGATAACAAGCTCGGGTCACTGACAATGGCGAATGGAAGTGAATTTCATTATCGTGGCAGAACTTTGCAGATAATCTCACCCTCAAACACCATAGCACAATGACGTGATACACACATGTGTATGTATAAGGACAACGCACAAGCCTGCTAACAAAGACAACCACCTAAAAGGGACTACTTTATCTGTTCCTTCTAGTTTTATAATCTTATCTATAGATTAGATATATCTAAAAAATTGATATCAAAAATATCAATTAGACGGTTAGAGGCAATATCATTTTATGTCGCAAATAATGGTATATTAAACCAAATTGAATAAAAACAATTAATCAAAGGCAAATAAGTTGCTGATTGTTATATAAAAATAATTGCCTTTTTTGTACACGGTTTAGTTGCTTTTTAAAAAATGATAAGTAATCAATTCCCTTTTGATTAAATTTATAAAACAAATTATTTGTTTCTATTGCACTAAATACGTATCTAGTTCTAGATTCAATTCTATAATAGCATATTTTAATGCACAAATAAATTCATATTCTTTATAAATTTATTCTCTTTTAAAAATCATATTGTTCCTATATTCCGCACTCAAAAAGCACAATAACCCTGAATTGGAGAGCTTTTTAATGGAACTTCTTTCTTACGCAATAAATGCGATATGTACTATACAGATCTATTTTTATAAAATTTAATATATGTCTGTATGCTTATTCTATATAATCCTACACATAAATTTTGTTAAAAAAATACCAACCCGTAAATACCCAAATACATTTCTCAATTACTCTAGAATCATTAAGAAAATATTGTTACACTTCCATACATAAAATTAGTTACGAATACATGGTTAGACTACTCTTTATGGCTTATACAAAACACCCCTATAAATAAATTTGAAGCAGGCAAATACGTATTATTTGATTTTCTATTGAGATAAATTATATATAAGTACTGTTTCAAAATGATTTGTAATCTATATGGTGTATATTATTACAATAAAAATGATTCTTTTTAAATACAAGGTAAATTACAGTATAGTATAAATAAACAATTATAAAATAATTATTGTGGCTCTTGTGTGGCATAATTATAGCTAGTGCACCTAATAAATGTCAGATTGAATTTTTTTAAATGAATTAAAAATCAATAATACACATATGTAAATATGAATTTAGAGCACTAATTAAAAATGTTATTAGTTCTTCTAAGGAACATGTGACAATTTTATTAATATATATTTTTTAAACTGTACTTATTTTTACATAAAATATAAATACAATCCACACATTTCGTGTTTTAGATATTGAATTACAAGCAAAAACTTCGAAATGCTATGTATACATAAATGTAATATATACACATATAATATTTACAAACGCTCAAATATCCTCTTGATAATTTAAATAAAATTAATTTAAAATCTAGCAAATATTTATCTTGCTTCAAGTTTGCATAATGTTTTATATTACATTACATCAAACCTACTTATGTTTTTTATATAAAAAAAATATGTAATGCAAACAAATGCATTATATTAAATTTAACGTAAAATGTATATATATATATATAAAAAAGCTTTATATTGAAGAATATACGTGTAGAAAAAAATATAAATTCTAAACAGTCAAAACGAAATCGCTAAAACAAATATTTATTATATAATAAAACACAATGTGTGGCAATATAAACTTGCGTTATATTTATGTTAATGTAATCGTTTGCATTACAATACATTGATTTCAAAATAAATATTTATAAATACCTTATTCAAAGTCGAAGTAGCATCATAGACGAATCATATGTTGTTATCAAACAGTCGCACATGACGATGAAGTAAAATAGCACAGCTTCCGACTAACACTGTTTAATTATTATTAGGCGAAGTGATTTATTTTATTATTATTTTTCATTTGTTATATTTGAATGTTTGTTTGTATTTATTTTATATACACATGTTGTGTGGATTAAATACGTGAGGATTTGACGTTTAAGAGGTATAAGCACAAGGGATTGTGTCGTAGCCTAAGGGAGCTTTCACACGATAACTATGGCTGGCACGACTCCTACAAGAGCGTCCTTCGTCTTTCAGCTTGCCATGTGCCATCAGGATACGTGTCCTTGAGAAAACGCGACGGAAAACTGGCGAAAAACGACGCCCGACGACGCCAGTTTTCCTCTTGGCGTTTGGCACCGGTCTGACGGCCAGTTCACTCGCGTCGAAGCTTTTGGAATTTTGCGCATGCGCGAAAGCTCAACCAAAAGCTCGCATTGATACATGCGAATAATTTTTTTTAATTTTTATATTTATTATTTTTATTTATTTAATTAAATTTTACAAAGCAATTCATGGCATTAAATGTAAATTTAATATATAGATAAAAATTACTTATTAATGTTGTATGTTATAAAAATTATTTAAATAAAATTTACACTGAAAGCAACACCTGTGTCTAATAAATAACTTACCGATTTCTGATCACAAACGGTTTCAATATGTGAATCAAAATGTGAACATATGTGAATTGTATTTTTTTGGGTCAAAGTCTATAACTTAATTTTAATGGAGTAAATTAATGTATATAATTTAATAGTAAAATTGAGAAATTTACACTTAAGACTATCGACATGATTATGTTTAATATTAATATTGTAAATTTACCGACTTAATTTAATAAGCGTTGGCCCAAAGCATTATTATAAGTAATAATTCGTTAGACCAAAAATTATAAGCTGACAATTGTAGACTCTATTTATAACAATGATACATTACACTACACAACATTTTTTTTATCTACATTGAAAAGAATAGATTTATAATTTATTTAAATTATAAAATAACGGATGTGTCTAGTTTTTGGGAAAAGGAGAAAAGAGGAAATATTTTAATAAATATATATATATATTCAAGTCTGTAGATAGTTAAATATTTATCATGTTTTTTAAATGACAATATATGATAACACACAAATAGCACAAAACTATACAAGTTTTAAACAAATAACATATTTGATACTAATTTTTCCATAATAGTATATAATATATAAATCAGATTATTAAATCTTAGTGGCAAATAAATGATAGCAATTTTATTCCAATGAAAATATTCATAAGATTAAATTTACGAGTTACACTTAAAATTTACAACAACAATAAAATACGATATAATAATAAACTAAATGCAAACATATAGGTATTATAAATGATTTTTATAGTACCTATATTTAGCCAAATACTTTAACACCGCATATATATTATATTTAAATTTGCCACATTTATAAAAATATTGTTTAATGAATATACACATTGTCGAAGATTTCCGAAAAAATTTGACTTTTCTTAAAATACGGTAACTAATCTAAGAAAAAATAATAAACCTTTAGGGAAAAAGCATTAGCGTTATTTATAATGTAACATATTAATATATTCTCTCATATAGAATAATTTTCGTCGTAAATTATATTTTCTTCGGTATAATATGTTAACGTTATGCTGTATGTACTATTACCATTTTTCCAGGTTAATAATTTCCATTCTAATAATAAATATATATTAAAATAATACTATATTATCGTAGCTTTTAAAAATTTCCATTAAAGCTTTATAAACCTCTGACGTTACCGTAATTAATATCCTCTTAGCATTTCAGTGAATCGTTTATAATATTAAACAAGCATGGAAATCTTACATTGCTTAATTAATAAACTGTTATATTTAAAAACCCATCGTAGATATACTTCTATGATGAGTTTATTTAATTTATATAATATTATATTATAATACAGAAAAAAATATTATTTATATACAATACATTACAAAATGCAAAATACACTCGAACGAGTGAGTAAACTTTGGGAATACTATGTAAACCTTGTGAAACTAATTCAAGCGTAAAAAACGTTGTTTCTTTACGTTGGTTGTAAAGTGTATCGTTAAACAGTGGTGAGCAAACTTTTTATTCGCCAGGCAATACTACACTTTATCCCCAACAATTTTATGTGACCCTTACTTTTATTTGTTTAGCGCCACTATTAATGAAAACAGCATTTATGAAACGATATTGATAAAACCTTTTGTTACAAAAGCTACCGATAAAAGCTCATCGTAATGAGCTTTCAATCGCGTTTTTATCGCTCCAAACATAAATTACATAGGATACCTGGTTCAGGTATCATGATACATTTCGTGCCAAAAATAATTACATAAATATCGATCCGCATATTTCTAAAATTTTGTATGAAAAGCCTTAACAATGATTTAAACTAGGCGAGTTTTCAGAAGCGCTAATTAAATAGGCCGCTTGAGTACAACCCCGGCCATTTTCAGTGATCCATCAACATCCGAGAAATGTGCATTTTCATTAGGGCACGGTGTTCCATGGAAACATACCACCAGGAACCTACCCCCGGGCGCAACCCCCGCCGTAGACAGCGCCACTCGAAGACTTAATAGTTTCCTGTCTGTTATCCGACACTGCCTCAATTTCCACCCGCTTGAGAGAATCGCAATTTTCCAGAGACCGTGCTCCAGATAGCGCTCTATGAATGGGTAATGTCTGATTGGATGCGAATTGCACGTATGCACGTCAAAACATACAATGTCCATTTGAACATAGTTACAAATGGATTCATTGTAATTACTAAAGCTCAGCAAAAAGTTTGCGGATCAAGCGAAAATGCTGAGGAACACTGATCAAACATTCTAGTATTTAGATAGCTTGTTAAATTTAAATTATTTTTATTTGATTGCATAAGTAATTGAGCTGCAATTAGTGACAGAGCAAATTAAAACGTAAAAAGTGATATTACTTCTAAAATGACTTACAGGTCTATAAAAGTATCACAAATCTTTATCGAGATGTTGATATTGATTAAATTATAATTTTATAATTTTTATATAAATTGGATAAGAATGTAGGGGTTGAAGCCACCTGCACAGTTCGTTATAATTTAGAAGTCAATCTAACCATTTCCATGAAACAAAAATACAACACGTCTCAAAAGTTAGGCATAACTTATTGTTAGGCTTAACTTTTGAGACATGTATTTTTGTTTGTTAGAAATGAGAGAAAAAAGATATCTCGGGACTAAAATTGTTAATATTTAACGGACCACATATACGTACCGAAAAACTACTGTTTGTGTGGAAAGGATGCGTTCTACTCTGCGCAAAGCGCTATTGTTATTCCAATCGTTTGTTAGAGATCGACGAAATAACCACCTGCCATCACGTTTAAGACGTTAACATATTTACGGTATAAAAAAAAGCCAGATATTTCCGATTAATATTCTGAAAACATTGTTTGCTAATATAAATTTTACGATCGAATCTAGAAATACCAATTAATAAACATTTTGTTTTAACTTCCTTAATCAACATTTGTCAGTCAACAATAAAATAAGTGTGCCAGGATATTGACTCAGGATGATCATGTCTATGGCAAGGATTTGTTCGTCAGCTAAATTGATAAAAGAGTCATCAATGTTTTAATATAAATTATTGTAAAATATCATGTGATGGAAACTGAAAGTGAATTTAGCATCTATTAAATAATTTAGTCAGAATAATGTTAGTATCTCATATAAAGAATAAAACTCTCTGAGTAAGAAGTATATTGTTATTACTTTTATAAATAAATGATATCACCACTTTCTTAACTCAGTAGCTAAAATATTAGCGAATATTTATTTGGCTGTTACTGCCACTTTGCAAATTTACTATAACTTCCACTAATGCGTAAAAGTAATTAGAATTCTGCTATTATATTATTTTAAACAATAGAGTAAAAAATAGAATTGTGCAATTAATGTTCACAGCAGTTATTCCAATGACAAGGTCGATCTGAATCAAAATATTAGCTCATCTCATTGTGCATTATGCACGAAAATCTCTTTTGAAGGCTACATCCGTATTTTTAATTTAGTAATCAGATTTAAAAAAATAATTGTAAGAACTATTAAATACTAATATGTATCATTATATTTAATTAATTTAAAATCATAATGTTTATTGAAGTATTAAATGTTTAAGAATGATACAAAATTTGCTATACATCACTTATTATACACATAATCCAATTTCAAATTAATTTTAACATTGTATGATATTTACATGGAAGAGGAAAAAGGTCTGTGTTGCAGAAGAGGTACTAGGTGAAAAACGGATTCGAATTCTGTGCGACAGGTAGGAAGAAGTTGGCGGGTGGTACGGACAGAAGTCGTAACGAGGAGAAGTTAATTCGCCTTCCTTGAGTATTCTTTGTTGACATTAGATAAGTAGACTGAAGTCAGGAGGGATGTAACATCTGCTTTGTGCGCCCACCTTTCTCTCTCGACTTTGTGTGCCAATGTAATGAGTTCAATTTACGACGACGATTGAAATACGAGCGAAACACGGAGGAAATGAAAGTGCACCATTATTTTCTAGCTCTCTAGTTGTATACCACACCAATAGCAATAGTAAATTTACGCTTTTTAATAAATAATAGTAGTTTGTAAAATTTAAATTATATATATGTATACATATATATATATTTCGGCTGTGATGCTCCAGCCATGGTCACGAATTTTTATCCTTGAGCTTGTCATATATACATATTCTTGCGGTGGGTCAGTATTAATGATATTGATTGCCGTGGACGCGTTATTTGTGTCCGTGTTAAAATTTTTGGAAGTAACTGTATCACGATTAACAGAAGATGGCAGTTTATTGGTTGTAAAATATAATATTATATCTCTTTTAATGCCATGTGCGTTAAATGTGTTATTAAAAAAATGTATCAAGTTACATCATACAGCGTTATTATTATTAAAAATAAAATTTGCTCTCACCTATATAAAAAATTACCAATAAATAATACATAAAAATATATATGTTTGCATTAAAAAAATTGGAGCTTAAAAATAAAATAAAAACTACATTTTTTTACGAGTTTTATCTGGGCAATCACAAAGCTCAAGCGACAACTAATTTTTTTACGTAACATTTGCTACCTTTATAATGTATGTATTTTTTATGACACAATAAATAATGGCCCGTAACACCTTTATGGCCATAATTATAATTTTAGCAGCTCGTAACAAGTTTTCCATATATATTTTTTTCATAGCTTTAAAAAGCACATCACCACTGGTCAAAGGCTTATACGTGAAAAATCTAAACAACCCTTATCCCCAGTGCTCTAAAAGTCCACTCTTGAATGTAAATAGAGGGTCGTATAATATTTACATAAATCTACCGAAAAGCTTGATGATTTACTGTGTCAGTTTTTTTCGTTCACCTCACGCCTTCTCGTTAGAATATATAATTATAATATAGATTTTCATTTTTTGATATTAACATATTTTGAAAATCATTGCTTTTCAAAGTTCATTGAATATCCAAAGCGAAGGTAAGCAAAAACACCCTTTATTAAGACCTCCCGAGACCCGCCGAATACATAAAAGAGTCAAAGAAAGAGAAAAATTCAAAGATTGTGTATACTACCCCCGTTGAAATTTGCATGGTGCATCCCCTTTCTTGGGGTTCTTGTTTAATAAGAAAATCCTGAATAATAAAGGCATCTTTGTCGCTTTATTAAGCAAAGCGAGAAAAGCTCCCCCTCGCGGACGACAATGGACAGATGCCTTATATTCGTTTCGGTAATCTTCGAGCTTTCATCAAATTATAATATCTAACGAGATTTCTTAACCGTTTCTGTGACGACATAAATTTCGTATCCATATGAAATTCAGAGCTTATTTTTTAATAACAACACACATGAATTTTTATCGTTATTAATTTTGAACATATATATATGTATATATAAGAGGATTGAGATAAGTTCGCAAAAAACATTTAGTATTTATTAATAAGTAACTTAAATATTCATAAAAATAAATTTTGCTCTAATGACAAAATGATTGCCCTCGTCATCGCTTAAAAATGTCTTTTCTTGTACAGATTACATGATCAGAATATTCAGAGAAATTAAATAAAGAAGATGATGACTAGTAAAAAGTCATCATCTTCTTTATTTAATATCTCCAGTAGTAAAAAAATTTAATAAATACCTAAAACTATATTTTTGATAGGTTACCGAAATATATCAAGTGTATATGAAAATATGAAAAATCCGCTACGACTATATGTAAATTTGTTAATATTATCGTTTTGCTTCGTATTCGATTTCCGTATATCGGAATGAAATTTCTGGTCTATCGCCTTCGTTTCGCAGGCTTAACCGATCAAACTTTTCTCGTTCAGATACAGGTTTATGTAGATAGATAAACAATCAACAACAGTAAATTGAAAACCACAATATAGCTAACGATTGAATATGAAATTTAAATACAACCGTTTTTCTCTTCCATATTTAATTAAATACATAAAAAAATATTCACTGACACACATACAATCATACATACAGATATCTATTTATAGTCCATAATAATTGTATGGATATAATCCGTTTAATGACCGAAGCTGGAGAACATAATAACCCAGACTCCTTCGACCATAACTTGGTTATAAAAGCGCTTATTCTAATCCCAGATGCGTCGTAGAAACGTCATTGGTCTGGGATTGAACCCTGTGCAGCGTTAGATAAAGTACCATCCACTCTCATCGTGAAGCTCTAAACCATTTCTGAAATTCACGCAAAGTAAATTTTATTTAATAAAGTTAACCTCTTTCTATTGAAAGTTCGAATACCCTTGGAGCAGACAATATAATATTGGGAGAAAATCGTTTTATTGTTACCTTCAGGATGCGACGTTATATATTCGACGGTAAATTTATTTTTATCGAAACGAATCAAATTTGCATTGCATATGCACTATTGAGAATAAAATATCATTTATATACCAACTGTATCACATAGCTTCGCTCGGGGTTTTACTTATATGTAAAACTAAAACTTATTCGTTAAAATAAAGTAGGTGTATTTGGAATCCTTATATTACATTTCCACATTTGTCACTAATTGAATTTATATTTAATATTTTTATTAATCTATCATACAATACTACAAGAAATCCCTATTACCTGATAGGGGAATAATGGGAGAAATTTGTCCTTTACAATATGTACGGAGCTGCATATATTATGAATTTCCTATGAAAAGAAATGCAACCACAAAAATATCTGTGCAATTTATGACGAAACATACGTTATAAATTGCACAGATATAAACCTGCGGACAACATGGACGATCACATCCTGAGAGGGACTCACCTCACAGTATAGTGGAGGGATCAACCTCCGCTATACTGTCGCAACCATACCAATCAGAACTTCAAGGATTTTACGGACATCGTCCCTGCGCCAGTTTCTCCACCACTACCGAAAAAAAACATCTCGCCCAACATAGTAATATTGCAACAGACAAGCTATCTGAGTTTTATTGATAAAAACGCTGTCGCTTAATGGTACCCAAAAGTAATGTGAATGTAAAATATCCTTTGAAATTGCATAACAAATATATTTTTTATTATTTTAAATGTTTGTTTAAATATTAAAAATTTGGTCTTCAGTGTCTTAGGATTTGATATTATTTCTTTAGGTTACTCAATAAACATGCTAATAGATTTTTTCTTAGCATATTTTAACGCATTGCTTTTATCAATAGTTTCTTCAATATATTAATCATCGCAATCTGTTTCCATAAAAAAAATATGAATTGAAATGTTTTATGCATACTGAAAATATAACTAAAGGGATGATGTGCATGTCATCAATTAAATTCAACTTTTAATCAAAGGTGGCTAATTAAAATTATTCACAGGCTGTAAGAGTTATATGATACAAATCATCCATGCTCGATTAATTCTGTCTTAAGATTTTTATACAATATAAAACAAGTTTCATTAAAAAAATCGTTAGGTTAAAACGAATCGAACCTTACAAAGATTTTGGTAATATACATACATATATTTAGATCGCTTTACAAACAGTGGTATTTTGAAACAATTTAAAAAATATTAATCTACGCCCTCAATGAGGAGATTACCATGTCTTCCATTTGATATTTTAATCGACTTGGAATAAATCCCACAACGTTCCGTTTTTAAATCCTAATTGGGAACAGAATACAATTTATTATTAATTGCAATAGTAGGATTTATTATGTTCGCTTTTATTTTATATTTAATATATATAATAAAAATATATAAAAATAAAAAATATATAATAAAAAAAGCATACATACATATTTTAATATCATTAATCATAGTTGAGAACATAACTTAAGTTTAATAAAATATGTATTAATTAATCAGTTTGGCTTTCAAATCATGTTATAGCAAAAGATATGATTAATTATCTTAAGTATCTTTATTATCATCTATAGTATCATTATTATCATATTCTGTATATTCTACCTCTTTAATTCCTGTCTTTTTTATCATAGATGACTTTCTAAACTTCAAATTTTTTGAGCAACAACACTATAATACAACATGTTCTGTATTGATTTTTATTAATAAAACAAATATTATTATTACAACACGTTTGATTAAATATGTTTTAATACTTGAAAGAATAAAGCGAAGTATTGATACTTAAAGAATTACATACAAAAATAAATTATTATACTATTTTATAATAATTGTTTAATTTCTCAAGAATTTGTATCTCTTAAATGTAGAAAAATAAACTTCGTACTGATTTTGTTTATAATGTGTCACAAAAAGCATACATAATGTATAAATTTACAAGCAAATTATGGACATAATTATTATTATATTACTATATATCACATTAATACATAGAGTTCTGAAAAGTTTCAGTCTCTATGACCCGTGTCAAAACTGCGAAAGGTCTGCTTAATGTTACTTTCGTAAACTGTGCACCATTAGAAACTTAACTGTTAAAAGATATTCAAAATTAAAATAAGGCTAAAAATGCATACGTATATTTGTAATACTATTATGTATGCAATATAATATATTATAAATTTGTGCTTATCTATTTTCATATTTATCCAAGCATACATAAGTATTAGAAAATCTGAAAAATTGTCATTTCACAACAGGAAATACATATTTAAAATTGCAAAGTAGTTTTCATACTACTTCTATCTGAATGTGACAGTTGCGAAAATTGTCGTTCGACAAAATAACGTACCGTTAAAATCTACCGCAACTCGTCGTAAAATCTCTACCTGCTCTTATCATGTGTCACTATGTGAAAAATAGAAAAAAATCCGAATAATAATATTTTTAAAGCAAATATTTTTATATTCTATGATAAATCGTTAAAATTATAAATAGATTTTTCACACATTTTTTGCAGATTTAAATTTTATATGTTATTATTTTTGGTGTCTGTTTATTGTATATGTTTTGCGATTCATTGAGCCCAGACTATCACAAATTATATAAAGAAATCCTGCTCGGAAAATTGAATATTTCCCAGTGGAATGCGTTAAGCGTTTTCCACCGGGAGGCATCTCGCCTTTCAGAAAACCAAACTCAAAGCACATCTTCATAATTCACACCTTCCGTGATATATCTTTGCCGCATAAAATAAACTAAAAATATGTATTATTTATTTCAGCATATTTATTTTATATTTTTCAGCAAATGTGCATTTTATTTTGTGATCGTGAATATAATAAACAATCTTCAATTTATACGCGAATCATTAAATATAATAATAAGGAATAAAATGCAAAGCATTATTGCAATTTTTGTATCACAAATATATTATTTAAAACTCAATGAATATATATTTATTTTAATATGTACTAACAATTTACACTAATGCAATGCAACAAAATACATAATAATATATACAAGTATAAGATTAATAACTAGACCATATGCGTCCACCAACTACGAATACCTGGAGAGAGAAAATCAATTCTATCAGACAGATCGTTAAAAAGTCGGATAGCTGTGCTTCTTGTGAAGTTGTCTAATACTTTTCTTTTCTTCCAACACGGGAACTAAAGCACTAGTAATTAGGTGGCACTCCATAATCTCCAAATTGAGTAAATAAAGTAAATAAAGTAAATAAATTGAGTAAATAAATTGAGTAAATAATTGAGTAAATAAAGTAAATAAAGTAAATAAAGTGAATAAAGTGAATAAAGTGAATAAAGTCAATAAAGTCAATAAAGTAAATAAAGTAAATAAAGTAAATAAAGTAAATAAAGTAAATAAATAAATAAAGTAAATAAAGTAAATAAATAAAATAAATAAATAAAATAAATAAAGTAAATAAATAAAATAAATAAATAAATTAAATAAAGTAAATAAAGTAAATAAATAAAATAAATAAATAAATAAAGTAAATAAATAAAATAAAGTAAATAAATAAAATAAAATAAATAAAGTATATAAATGAAATAAATAAATTAAGTAAATAAATAAAATAAATAAATAAAGTAAATAAATAAAATAAAGTAAATAAATAAAATAAAATAAATAAAGTATATAAATAAAATAAAATAAATAAATAAATAAAGTAAATAAATAAATAAAGTCAATAAATAAAAATAAATAAATAAATAAAGTAAAAAAATTAAATAAATAAATAAATAAAGTAAATAAATAAAATAAAAAAATAAAGTAAATAAATATAATAAAATAAATAAATAAATTAAGTAAATAAATAAAATAAATGAATAAATAAAATAAATAAATAAAGTAAATAAAGTAAATAAATAAATAAATAAAGTAAACAAATACAATAAATAAATAAATAAAGTAAATTAATAAAATAAATAAATAAAGTAAATGAAGTAAATAAATAAAATAAATAAAGTAAATAAATAAAATAAAGTTAATAAATAAAATAAAATAAATAAAGTAAATAAATAAAATAAAATAAAGAAATAAAATAAAATAAATAAATAAATAAAGTAAATAAATAAATAAAGTAAATAAAGTAAATAAAGTAAATAAATAAAATAAATAAATAAAATAAATAAAGTAAATTAATAAAATAAATAAATAAAGTAAATGAAGTAAATAAATAAAGTAAATAAATAAAATAAAGTTAATAAATAAAATAAAATAAATAAAGTAAATAAATAAAATAAAATAAAGAAATAAAATAAAATAAATAAATAAATAAAGTAAATAAAGTAAATAAATAAATAAAGTAAATAAAGTAAATAAATAAAATAAATAAATAAATAAATAAAATAAATCAAGTAAATAAACAACATAAATAAATAAAGTAAATAAATAAAATAAATAAATAAATAAAGTAAATAAATAAAATAAAGTAAATAAATAAAATAAAATAAATAAAGTATATAAATAAAATAAATAAAATAAATAAATAAATAAAGTAAATAAATAAAATAAAGTAAATAAATAAAATAAAATAAATAAAGTATATAAATAAAATAAAATAAATAAATAAATAAAGTAAATAAAGTAAATAAATAAAAATAAATAAATAAATAAAGTAAAAAAATAAAATAAATAAATAAAATAAAATAAATAAATAAATAAAGTAAATAAAGTAAATAAATAAAATAAATAAATAAATAAAGTAAATAAATAAAATAAAATAAATAAAGTAAATAAATAAAATAAAATAAATAAATAAATAAATAAAATAAATAAAATAAATAAAATAAATAAAATAAATAAAATAAATAAAATAAATAAAATAAATAAAATAAATAAATAAATAAATAAAATAAATAAAATACTAGAAGTGAGTCGGTAGCATTATTTGGCAACCACGCAAGGGTACTGCGCATTAGGTGATCAAGCAAGGAACACAATGTTGCTACTGTTCACCGTTTGTCGAACAGTAGCAACCCAAGCATAAGTCGAACAATTTCCATGCATGCTGGTTTAATAAGGGTTTCGCCGATAGAATGTGTTTTTTTCTGACGTTCAATCAATTTTGCAACGTGGTAGCTAGCTTCTAAGGCCTTTTCAGAAAACGTAATGGCCGAATTCATAAATTACTTTTGTTCTAAGCACCTCTGAAAATATTGTTTGTCCTTTTTGGCGTAACTGGGATGGTTTGAATTTAGATGGCGATTTAGTTTACTGGGTGCCATTGCCTCGTTTGATAACTGTTCGCGGCAAATGATGCACTGTGGCTTTGGAGCCGTTTCGTCACCACTATGAGAATCCATATTGAATGTAATCTTCGTTGTACTTACTTTTCACAATCTTCTTTGGTTTTTTGCAACACTTGTGCTGGGTTCTTCATCATCTGTACGTGAAGACGAATCTTTTCCACTTAAAAATTTATCCATATTTAAAAGGGGTATAAAACTAAATATGAATCACCTTAAGAACGCTAACCATACACAATTTAGCAACACAACTAATAGTAATGAATGATAACTACTGCTACAAGGCACACCGGTTGCGGAGCACTGATGTGTATACATTGTAAAACACTATCTTATGCAGCTGTATATAAAACTATATCCGAAAACACTCCTCGATTGTTTAAATCGATGGTTTTATCATGTTCTCTTAATGGCAGTATTTTTTTTATTAAACAATAAAACGTTTTAAAAATTACAAGAAAAATAGTTTTTAAATTTATTATTTGACTTTAATTATAAAAATAAAAAAAAAATATACTGAATGTAATATTTTAATCATAAAATAATAAAGTATCCACAAACAATGTGTATACGTTGTATAATATAAAAAATACTATTATTTAACACAACAAAATTAAATTTCATCGCTTTTTGCCACTTCTCATCTTTCCTCCGGATTTCTTGCCCTTCTTTCCGGCTTTCATCTTCTTTGATTTCATTTTTTGCTTCTTGAGCCTGTTTTTCAAAATTTGTTGGTTTGTTTTCAATTCTGTATTAGATTTATTAGCTTTCTTCAATGCCACCTTCTCGTTGTATTTAACCCAGTGGGGTCTGAACTCGGAAACTGGAACATATTAATTGTTTAACAAAAGTCGTAAAACATAAATTTAATATATTTCTTAAGCAATTTATAACATACCTGGTTTAACTATTCGTTGCTGTTGATTATCATCATCGTCATCCGGTTCATTATCCTCATTTTGATGATGATTTTTCTTCCATGCTTCATACCTTCCGCTACGATATGAAGCAGGAATACGTCCTCCTGATTCTGTCCTTATCATTTTACCACGACCATCCTAAAATACAATATTTTATTCAACTGATCTAGAACTTCATTCGCATACATTTATAAAATAACTTACATCAACATGAACCATCTTCTTTCGCTTTCTATCCCACTTCATTTGCTGGTGACCTTTTCTTAAATCTTCATGGGTATCTGGCGCCAGTTCGAGTTGAGCTTTCTGTACTTCGCTACCAAAATTAACAGCTAATCTGAAAAATTAAATAAATAAATTAATACCTAAACACATAAAACTATACATGCTAGCAAAAAACTAATCACATTATTAGACTCGGTAATAAAAACTGTTTTGGAAAAATATAGTAAAATGGTTTTTTGTATTAAATTTTAAAATGAATTTTAGAATTTTATCATATATTAATACTACTGAAATCAGCATATACATTTATCTTTGTGGCAAAAATCATGTATGATATAATAAAATTAATATACGTTTATATACATGTATATATATATATATATAGAAATTCATTATTACCCCAATTCTGTATGTTTATCACTAGCTTCATGTGGAATATAATTCGCATCTCGGACCACCTCTTTCGTTTTCTTTTTCTTTTTACTATAAATTTTTTCTGCATCGAATTTAGAATGGCCACCGACTATAGTCGGAAATACTGATGATAAATCAGTATCAACTTCATCATCTTGATTTGTCTAAAATATATAATGTGGTGAAAAATAATACAAGAATAATCAATTTAATTTAACATACATGAGATTTAGATGCGCTGTTAGGTTTGAGTTCCTCTTTCACAATTGCTCTAATTTTTCCTTTATGCCATAATCTCTTAGCTTTCATTGCTAGATAATTTGGAGCATCACTCTTAGCTCCGATTTCCAATATAGTCTAAAATTATAAATTCTCATCAGTAAACATAATATGCAAACATCAAATATAAATTATTTAAATCCTTACGCCTTTCGGTCTATAATCTTTCATTTGCGATATAAAATCTTCAGCTGAAGATTTCATTTCATTTTTATCTTCTTTTCTTATGAAGAACGGGTGCAATTTAGTCGGAAATTGTAAAACCTTAGCTCTTTTATTTGATTCAACTGAAGCAGTTTCCCTACATCTTATATATTGCATCCAAGCGTTACTACACACTCTATGCATATCAGCCTATAAAATAAATATTATTTAATATTTATGTTATTTTTATTACTTTAAAATATACGAAATAATTACAATTTCAGATCCGCTCTCTTGCCATTGTAATACATCAGATTGCCTCATTTCTAGCAGATCAGATGGAAGACATCCCCAAACACCGGATGCACATTTAGTTCCTGTTTCGTCGGATGATGCAGAATCTGATGGTAATAAATCAGAGCCCAAGAAAAGATGCAAATCAAGTAAGTGAGGAACGTCATCGACAGTCACTAGAGATATCGCTTTACCGGAACGGCCGGCTCGAGCACTTCTGCCTGTAATCATCAATAATGTAGAGCTATTTTATTTTAAAAGTTAATTATTATTAAAATAATACATACCAACTCGATGAACGAAAAGCTTAGGTTTCGCTGGAAAGTTATAATTTATAACAGTATCCAAAGCTGGTAAATCTAAACCTCTCGCTGCAACATCAGTCACCAACATAACTTGACATTTGTGAGATGTAAACTTTCCGGTAGCTATTTTACGAGCAGAACTGTCCAATCCGGAATATATGCAAACTGAAGCTATTCCAGCTTTTTCCATTATCTGTAAATAAAAATGGTATTATTTACACAATGATTCCCAGTTTGTGCATTTTACTAAAAATTCTCGAAGGAAACACTTGTAGCAATTTGCCTTTTCGCTTTTAGTGTCTTGATTTTCCAATTTGCTTTGACTTAGCCATAACAGTGAGAAAATCAGGAGAACAGTCGCTTAATATGACAGGAATTAACCTGAAAGATTAATGCTTCTCTCATGGTCAATTTTAAGTCGTAATGTTAATGGTGGTCTTCTTCATGTTTATTTTTAAATATAATAAGCAAGCAGGTCAAATTTCAACTTAAGTTACCGACATTTATGACCAATTATCCATCTGACTATTAATTAATATTTCGTGTTTCAAACAATAAGAAGCGTTAAAACAATCTTCCTTACATTCAGATACTTCTAAAAATACTTCATACACTGACCTCTTATTGTGTTATCTACAAGTGCTAATAAAAATCAATAAGACGAATGTATATATAAACCTTTTTAGCTCATTTATTTCTTCACTTTCATTCATTCGTCACATTGCCGAAAAAAAAAATTTTAAAAATGCAGGTGGCAATCGTTTTTCTTTTGGGACAATGAGTCTAGGAATAAATCATCTTTGATATAATATTGTCTTTCACCGACCGCTTCTAGATGAGATTTTTATACCAGGAGCCAAAGCACCATTAATTCCAATAAAATATATTCCTAAATTAATCATCACTTTTTGTAAATTACGATTATCCGAAATACCCTTATGAGGAGTACGTACAAAATTGTAAATCTGTTTGTGCAAAATGTGACATATATTTTTCTAAAATCAGATGTATGTGTTTGATGATATTAATATATTTTTATTTTAATTGTTGCATATTTAATATTTATTATAGAATATCTCAATAATATTTATTTTCGAGAGATTTAACTCTCATATATTTACTTATTTCTACTCATGTAAAACAATATTTAAATTTAAAAAATACATAAATACTGCATATTATTCTACTTCGACATCCTACTCTGATAACACTACTTAGATTAATTCCCTACAATAAGCATAATTTTATTATTCGCTTCTTCTTTCAAGCAATATGGACATCATTGTTTTCGTAGTACTTAGCCACAGAGATATAGTTTTTAGCAAATGATATGATAATAAGGTAGTATTAAGGATCGATTTTTGCTCCAATACCGGTATTACCGATATCGGTACTACTGGTATTGCAAACCCAAGTTGAGAGTCACTGAAGTAGGGCATTGTTATTTGGTGCAATTTAACAGGGAATTATTTTAAGCAATATGTGCATTAAAATAAATACTTTGTTCCATAAAACGAATTGTTCACTGTTCTAACAAATGCTCACTTGCACCTAATCTGTTCAACAGTAATGAAGAAACAATTTGTTTTATGAAACAATTATTTTATATATTGCTCATTTAAATTGTACTCATTGTTATTAATATGATGGCTGAGAAACTGGAATTAAAACATGTAACGATGTATTTTTCGTTGTCAAAAATAATAACAGAATGGTCGTGAAAATATCGCTGCATAAGTCAACCATTTATTTATGGTAAAGAACGTTCTGAACAGGCAAAATGGTGTCATTAACTCTAAGAAGGAAAAAGAGACATTCATATTAAAAAAATAATTTTAATGCCATATCTTGTGACAATAGACACTCGTTCAATATTTTAAGAAATAATCATTTTGATTGGCCTTTTACAATAATTGACAAACTTTATGAACAATGTCGAAAAATGTTCTTTATGGAAAGATTATCAAGCTATTAGGAAATCGAAAATGTGATGAAAAATAAATAAATGGGTGTTCTAAATGTAAATAAGGCAATATATAGACAAAAACTGTACATATAGTAAACAATACAGTCAAAGCCTTTGAAATAAGTTATAAAAAAGTTCTGCCGATCTTATGAACTATACGTTTAAGAAACAGCATGATTCTTCTAATATGATAATAAGGATAGGTTAAAATAATATCTTACGAGATGCAAATATTCACAATGATGTCTCGTTGCGGTGAAGACCACAACTTGCGTCTTTGATGTAACCAATATAGTATTAAGAATTAATAACAGTGCGGCCTCTCGTTGTTCAGATCTGATCAGGACGTAGCCAAGCCACAATTCTGGGGGCAATTTCCATTCAACGTCGAGTCTGTAAAACAACTTATTTAATAAATTCTCTAGCTTTAGAATTTTTATTAACAAATAGATAAATTTATACCGCAATAGAATAGGTTCAGATAGTCCGGCTCTTGCGAACTCTACCAACACTGAAGGCAGCGTTGCGGAGAATAGTAGGGTTTGTCGAGAAGTCGGCAAACGAGCTAGTATCTCACGGAGTTGCTCACCGAAACCTAATTCAAACAAACGATCACCTTCGTCAAAAACCAGCATTTCTGAAAAAAATATAGATTTATTAGATATATTTTAAATAAAATTTACACTATTTTTTAATGTATCTTATTACCAATGCTACTCAATTGCAGTTCCATTTCAACGCAGAGATGCAAAAATCTTCCAGGAGTAGCTACGATTATATCAGGCTTGCTCATATGCATCGTACTGAATTGTTGTTCCATCGAATCGCCTCCAAGTACGGCGGTAGCTTTTAAACCTGCAAATTTGCCTAACTCTCTGATGAAACGTAATGTCTGAGGAAGTAAGATATAAATGATTAAGATCATATTCATTGGATTTAAATATAGTCAAGATAAGACGAACCTGTAGAGCCAATTCTCTTGTTGGTGTCAATATCAACGCTCTAACAGTTCTGATACCGGATGTCTTTCCAGTTGTTGAAAGAAGTCTTTCAAGTATTGGTAAAACGAAACAGGCAGTCTTTCCGGAACCGGTACGAGCCATAGCGACTACATCTCTACCTTCCAATGCCAATGGAATGCTCTAAATACGGAATTAATAATAATTTCCGGCTCGCCATACTAAAGTGACATAACCTAAAAATATTTACCTTTCGTTGAATCGGAGTCGGTAACTTGTACCCTCTGTTCTTTATTCCTTTTAGGATAGACGGAGAAAATCCCATCGAGTGGAATGCTCCTCCGCCTTTTTTAGTTTTCTTTTTTGTAAGGTGTTCATCGCCTCCTTCATCGTCGCCTATTCCAAATCCTGGCAGATCTATCTCCGCCATTGCGAGCGACTAAAATAAGCAAGTATGTAATTGTAAATATAAGTAGACGTAAATATATTACACACGTGTAAAATAAAATATGATAAAACTACTAAAAGAATAATAATTTAACATCTCAATTCATCATAAATATGCTTTAAAACAATATATGAATATATTTCACTACTTTAACAGTTAAAATGCATGAAAATAACAAACCTTGCTTTACTCGACGTCAGACTACATGACAAAAAAGTTAGGCTATGTTTCTACAGCGCATGCACATGGCGGCCATCAATTTGACATAATCCATAACAGCTTAAAAATCGGCCATAATCAATAAATATTACAAAATTCATAATTACAGTAATAAATCAAATTAAATTTTTTTAAACTTTATTATTTACTATAAATTATATATAAATAATGTTTTATAATGATAATATTTTATTTAAAAGAGGAGTTAATATATGTTATTTATTGAGATTATTTCAAAATGAGATAATATATCATCTAAATTATTTATTGCTTCCATCATTTTTATTTTTAAAATTTTATTTAATATATAGCCCAACGTATATTTAAATAAGAGCGATGTTCTTTTGAAGTTAATTGATAATATTAATTTTAATCGGTCGTATTTTAAATAACGACACGTGCGTTTAATTTCAAGCTCAAACGTTGGCTTTAATATAGTATTCGATTCTAATTTTATGTATGATTTTAAATCGGTACTTGTAATATTTTTAACTTTGAATATTGTAGGTTTTGTGAAAAAATATATATAATACGTTTGCCCCCTCCCAGGATTTCTTTGATCGCCATACGTCACTTTAGAACTCCATTTAAACCACTAAAAACAATAATTATTTTAATACTTTTTTATTTATTTATAATTGTTTTTCTCACCTTATGAAATACGTCTGGATTCGTTGAAAAATCAAATAGCGCATTCTTAGTGACGTTGAAATATATTCCTTCAACGCGGATCGAATTTTCCTCGGGATTTATTGGAGTGTAATACAGAGCAACGATCAGACTAAGCATTACCGTTAATAGTTTAATAATTAACATATTATTAGTATATTAGTGTTGCAATTAGGACAAACTGTCGTGCAATACTAATATACGAACTCGAACGTGAGCAATCGGCGGTGTTTAAGAACACAAAATACCATCACTCTTTTTTGCTAAACAAATATAATTTATTCTTTTATCGTATAATGTGTTTTAATTATCTTATGTGTGTTAATACACAATTGGTAATTTCCATTGTAATTACGAATACGTTACTTTGATTTTATCGAAATTTGGGTTGGATTGTTAGAATGGCTTATTTTCGATAGTGCGTTTTTATCTTTAACATTGATATCTTTATTATGTTATTATTTTATTATATTATGACTCAGAACATATGAGAAAATATCTAAAATATTTTTATCATTACACTACGGTATCAAACATGTATAGAATGATAAGAAGCCATATGATACTTTCCAAATGACGTAATGTGCGACATATGATTGTATATATACGACATATAATTGTATATATACTCGTATAACAGAATCAGGATATTTCAATGTGTGTAATAATTTTAATGTTTTTGTTGACATTTTAATACATTTATTTATACATATTAATAAATATATTAATTTATTCGTTGGTTTTAAACTGATACAATAATATTAAATTATGACGTGCATACAAAGAATAATATAAAATTAAAGATAAAAAAGTTCAGAAAATATTATTAAAGCGCCCAATGGACGTTTTGATAAGCACTTAATAAGGCTTAGAACAGATTTATTGATTTTAAAGATATAGAAGTCTCGCATTTATTCTCTTTTTCGGCACTCAATGTCCGAACTACTTGATATTGTTTTTAAAGTTCATCGATTAAATTATTTTCATAATTAAATACACCGTTTTACCCACCAATACCTCATCGTTATAAGCAGGAACAAGTTGGCGATAAATAGCAACATTTTTATTATAGATCACTAACATCACACTTCGTGAAGCTATGAATTTATGTTGTAATTTTAGTTTAAAAATATTCATTCTAATAGCTGTTTTTTTTAAAACACAACAATATATTCGAACAGTTCTTAAATATTTATGCCTAGATTAATACTTTCCAAACTAATAAAAAAATATTGATTTTTAAAAGCCACACATATTAATTTTATCTTCGTAGATAGTTGTTTATTTATTTTATTTAATAATGTAATTATTAATATTATAATACAGTAACTTGATAACGGAAAGACCGTTACATTCGCCAGCGATAATACATACGTACACACATATCTATACCTACACAAATATTGCTCTCATTCACCACACTATATCCTTCCATCGTTATTCAAGAGATAAATCATTGTATTCAAGGATCGCATTGAAAGTACGACGCAAAACTAGATTAAAACCGAGTCTCCTTTTTTGTGACTCATATATTTGCAACGGCTTTACAAATTGCATTGAATAGCAAGCAGATGTCCGGTTTCAAGATTGGAAAAAAAATGTTTCGATATCTTCGATACACTTTTTAAATAAGAGCATGTAATGACAAAAATATATTATTATAGAAAATTTATAATTTTAATAGTTCATACAATTATAATGTTTATGTTTTTTGTATAGATCCATTCTAAAATATATTAATGTACAATATTTTATAGCGCACCGTATAAAAATGAACAATGTCTTCTATATTGATTGATAATCTATATTTCTTAAATATCCCATGGGATAGGAATAAAATAAAATAGAACTCTAATAAAAATATATTTCATTATATTTATTTCTATCTATTTCACTTTGTGTGAATTAAAATTAAAATTTATATTTTTATCAATTAAATGTTATTGAAATGATGAAGGAAGGTGACGCATGCTTGCTTATAAGAATGTAAAACATATTTTTTAAATTTCTGTCATGTATGACATTAAAAATTATTGTAGGTAAATCAAATCATATCACTGTTTACTACCTTATCAGCACCACCTTCTTCTATATATTAAGCATTTTGAATTTATGTAAAATGAAACTTTTTTATTTTAATCTTTGTAGCCTAACAGGCGCGAGCCCA
This sequence comes from Plectrocnemia conspersa, assembly GCF_051122295.1. NCBI lineage: Eukaryota > Metazoa > Arthropoda > Insecta > Trichoptera > Polycentropodidae > Plectrocnemia > Plectrocnemia conspersa. The sequence continues at coordinate 16,017,279 of NW_028277173.1, forward strand.
ATGCGTTACAACGGGGTAAAGCAAGCAGAACTCTTATTTCCGAGTAAATATTATGCAGCTGTTAACTTTTTTGATGGCCCTATTAATTTTTTACTTATTTTAAACGAAAGCAAAAAAGCTTGTCTAAAATAATATCTTATGAAAATATTTTTTTGTACATACCAAGTTGTAGTCAGTAGTCAGTTGCTAACATTAACAGCAACTAAATGAATTTTTTCGGCAGCAGGAATTATTAGAACAAAACATCTTAATTATTAAATTGATTCGTTTTATTGTTAGCATAAAACATATATGTATAAACCTGTATTCTTCATTCAAACTGTATTTTTCGATCCTACATAACTTCGAAAATTTTATCGTTTACAATTCGACATTCGAATAGTTAAAAATATCGAAAGAAAGTATCATAAACAAATCCTACTGATCGCTACACCTATTCATAAACTTGTTCGTATTTTTCGCGAAACAGAAACTAATCATGTTTTCATATTTGATGGACATTTTTTGTAGTTATTATTATTTTTCAAATTATATATATTACCTTCAAAAACTAACGAGACTGACATTGAATAACTGACGCTCGAGGTTTTGATGTTTCAGAAACACAAAACCATTCTCCTAATCGCTCCTCATTACAATAATTCTGTAAGGTAAGATTTACAAGTACATACATACTTAATACATAAATCATTCTTATAATGCAATACAATTTAGTTTAGGAGTTATTATATTTAATTACGTAATCAAATCTTACAAAGTACTATGCGGCTTGATTGCGATTCTAAACCTCTCGGTAGCGTTTTCCTTTCTGTTGGGCCGGTGCTAGCAAAAGGGAACTAAGGACAATAAGAAAGGACCCCCTTCCGAATTCACCTTTTCACTTTTATTCCAAAGACGTCAAGCAGTTAACACGTGTCCTCCAAGAACTATTGTTAAGTCGTATATAAGAACACCCGGCCCCTACTCGCAACGAAATATAATATGAATGTGCTGTAGATATACTATACTATAAACACCCTTAAAAATTTTGGACTACGATGACGTCAGAATACATTAAATTAAAAAATATTTTACATTACTTCAAAGACATATAATTAAAAAAATATATAGATTCATTGCTAACGAATCAAACTATATTTAAAATACATAAATACATATCTTCATTGTGCCTTTTTGGGAGATAAAATGTGATAGACAGCATAGTTATATTATTTTATTATACTTGCCCATACCAGGTAGGACATACCCTCTTAGCAGTTCAATTCCATTGCACATATTACGGCGGGGTGATTTTAAAATCAGAAGGGTGAATTATTATTATATCCCCGTGATGTACCGATTGTGCAAACACCTGTGGTTCGTACATTCCCACGCATATCCGGTATTTAAAATTTTTAAATATACAGATATATTAAATGCTATTTTATAATATTGTAGATGACGCTATTAGGAATTTATATATATATAATATTTATTAAAAAAAGTCACACGGCACCCGCATCATTTTCATACGCGTGTTTCATTATGATATTATATAGCAGTTTATTATTTGCTTCAATCGGGAGGTTATTTCGTGATTGGATTGGCACGTGACCCCCATTTTTGCGATCGCTACTCTATCTCCATTTATGCGGGTGAATTTGAATCTAAAATTTTTTAATATATTTTAATGCTTTACTAATTACATATATTTTACTAAATTGTAACCAAATTGTTTCGACAAGAACGATTTTGTCAAGTCAATGCAAAACCGGTTCCGAGCTGTTTTCGTAATGTTATTGTTCCGGAACGTTGTGGTGTTCGAATTTTTTCCCATGACTCCACGGCTCTGTGACCATGGAACCCCCCTTGTTGATAAATCCATGAAAATGTTTTAACGTGAGAGATTAAAGTGTGTGCCCTCTCCACGTGCAACAGGGGGAAGTTTCCCCTTTTCTTGGACTGCTTTAGGTCAGCCGATAAGATAAGGGCTTATTACATTTTGATTTTTTTTAATAAAATAATCTTGTATGGGAACATATTTTAAATATATAGACTAGTTTAGGATATGTCTAGTTCAGACATTTATATCAGTTCCAAATGTTATTCCTTGATAAAAACAAGGGCAAAGTGTATTAGTTTGATATTACTTTTTTATTATAAATTAAGTATAAATAATTTACTCGTGACAATAAAAGTTTTAAATTATTGTTTAGCTTAATAAATAAATCAGTAGCTTAATCTTTTTGGCACAATATTTCAATCAAGATTAATTTCAGCGAAATAATACACAAAACTACGTGTCACAGTAAAAAATGATATAAGCACTATATGTCACACAAAAAATGCACATGCTAGCAAAAAACTTATTATAAAATTACATATACCTATTAATATAAATTATAAAATTTTATTCATGAATGCAATAATAAAAATGCGTAATTTTATTACTTGGCCGTAATATTAAAAACATAATTAGAACCTATAAAGAAACCAAAACTAAAATTATTAAATGTAATATTCTATTACATTATAATCCGCAATAGAAATATGTTTGTAAAAATAGTGTTAATTACAGAAGAATTTCACCGAAAAAATAAATTTATTATAAATATAAAACCATCAAATTTACACATAAATTAAATTATATTATATTTGAGATTAAAAAATACAAATTTGTTGTAAAATGTTAAAATGTGATTTATACACATATTTAACCAGTAAAATTAAAAAGTGTAATCATATATGACTTTCAGCGATTTATTATTGAGTGTAAAATATTGTAATTTTAATCAATTATTTACAGATAAAAGTAAAAAGATATTATCTCGCATAAAGAAAAAAATAAGATAAAAATTATATTAATTTCTCAAAAATATTTTTTTTTACTTTTATACAGAAAAATTGTAAATTAAGACTATTTTTCAAAAATGTTAGCACACAAAATAAAGTGTGAATCTTTAAGATTTTATTAAAAATGCTAGATATAATATTTTCCATGCTCCTAATAATATACTCAATAGTTCTAGTAATAAAATCTTTGATTTTAATGATACTAAAAATATATTTATATTTAATCATTAAATCAATTTATATAAAAAATACATATTAGGTATTAAAAATTCTCTAATAACATATTTTATCACAAATACAGGATTTTATTATAATTTGATATTTTTATATTTTATTTTATATGGTAATTTTAAAATGATATCTACTTTTGCATACATGATTATGATTATAATAAATTATGCAATAAATTAATGATATTTATAATAAATTTAAATTTACGATTCCAAACAACGACGAGGCTTACGTTATCTGGATATTTTCACACGGCTAAAATCAACCCTCAAGTCGCAAAATCATCTCCCCTTCTCGTTTCTTGAGAACGACCATTGTGCAATTGCGATTGTTTATTTCGGGGTCTGGTACCCGTAATAATAATAATTCCAGTTTCTTTTATGGACGTATTTGAATACGAGGGTCCCGCGGAACTGGAAGCGTGAAATCGAAAGTGGCGGGGATAACGGTGATATAAATACGAAGGTAACGGGAATATATCGTCATACACAACTAGGATGTCTGCCTGACAAGGAGGCATCCTCCGAACCAGCTACTGCTCCTGCCTGGAGTAGTAGCTGGAAGAGGATCGAATATCTTCCTGAATCATATTGAGTCAATCCACTCAGGTATTTACACGTTTTAAATAATTTATCTGCTTTTTATTTCATTGTTAAATAATTTATATTAATATATTTTTTTTATTTATAGATATATGACAATATGTTTAATATTCATTGTTAGAACAAAGTCTCCATGGACAAATTCTAAAATACGTACTACAAAAAGCTTCATTGGAAATGCATTACAAAGATATCAAAAATCATATATACATATATGGAACATAATGCCACGATTGAAGACTTCATAAAATCAATACAAGCTCTAAAACATCAACAACAACCAAATCAAACATCAAAAATGACGATCATCTCCAAAACGGGTATATAAATAATTTTAGTTTTAATTTTTTTTTATAACTTTCATATGGTTAAAATTTGACAATAGTTAACTCGTCCATATATAGTACACACAAAACATTTTGATTTTCAAAAAATATAAAATTTACTTAATTTGCTCTACATTTAGTTAAATTTAGGAATATAGTGTGGTTTTTGTGATTAACATTATTTTCTCAATCAAATTTATATTAATAGTGCCTTAAAATTAAGTTCTGCGTTCTTATATATACTTAATTATTAAATTTAATATTTTTGATTGATTGCTTTGCTTTTGAAAATTATTGTGTATCGTTTGTGCATAGTTCTAAGTTTATCTTAATTAATTTTTGACATTAACTATCGTTAACTTCATAAAACTGAATGTTTGCTCAATTTTTGCAATTTGTAATGGCATTCTGCGTGCCTTATTATAATTTTAATTTATAATAATTTAATTAATTCATTAAGTTGCCAACTAACTCAACTAACATAGGATACTTAATATTAACATAATAATAACCCATTAATCTGTATTAACCCATATTTTTAATTCTTTTCTAGATTATATCTCATAATTTAGTACTTTTAATGTAGGGCATTTTTCTTCATCGTTCTCTCATTGTTGATGTTGTGTTCAAGTTTCATTGTCTTATTGTTATGTTGTTGTGTTTATTATTTGTTTTTGTTTTTTCTCTTTCTCGACCTTTAAAACATCAAATTCTGTTAATTTTCTTTCTTGTTATCATTTTGTTACTGGATTTTAATGTTACCAGTTCGATGTTAATGTTGCAGTTGATTTTCTTTTTTTGTTCTCACGTTTGATTGTTATGTTTTTTATCGTTGTTTGTTGATGCCAAATTTCACGTTTAAATGGCACAATTGTTAATTTGATTTTTAATGTTACGGCCAAACTTATTCTTTATTTTTTTATTTTACAACCAGGTTTTGTTATTTTTTTATGATTTTCATATAAGTGGCACAATTATTCCGTTAATTTTAAATGTTACAACAACGCTTGTTCTTTCGTTTTTTTTGTATTGCAACTTGTTTTTGTTCTGTTTTTGATGATTTTCGTTCAAGTGGCACAATTATTTCGTTGATTTAAATGTTACGACAAAACTATTTTTTTGTTTTTTATAATACAATCTGTTTTTGTTTTGATTTTTGATGTTAAAGTTTAAGTGGAACAATTATTACGTTGATTTTAAATGTAACAACAAACTGATTTTTTATTTTTTTTATGTTACAGCCTGTTTTGTTTTGTTTTTGATGATTTTCGTTTACGTGGCACAATTATTACGTTGATTTTGAATGTTACGACAAAACTTATTCTCTCGTTATTTCTGTTATAACCTGTTTTTGTTTTGTCTTCTGATGATTTTTGTCGCTCTGTTTTGTTTTGTGTTAAGTTTTAGATGTAAATACGTTGAATTTAACATGAAAATATTTTTGTATGATATATGAGCTGTTAAGTATAGCTCATGCAGCACACAATACCTATATTTTCATTAAAAAATCAATTTTGACAAATTGTTGATTGTTTGTTAGATTGGTAAAGTATAACTGTTTGATTTATTGGATCAAACATTTTTACTTCGATTGTTGGTTAAGTTTTTGTTTGCTTGTTTTCTATGTTAAGTGTTGATTTTTTGTTTTATATTGAGAATTTATCATATGATTTTATATTTCACGTTATAAAAAAAAGATCAGAAGATCTCGTTTGCAAAAATGTTACGATGCATTTGTTAATTATTTAAATGAGAAAAATGGCTACATTAAATTTAATTTAGTTCTCATATTTAAGTGTAATTTAATTAATGGTCAAAATATATTGACTTAATGCTTAACCTTGTGTATAAATGTATGTATAAGTGTGTGTGAACCTGATCTTTTTTTACAATAAATACATATATAAATTAAAATCATATTTTTTATTTATTTCATTATTTCAAATACTAAATTAATAATACAATTTTTTACTTAAATATAATCTATACAATATATATAATACACATAAACTGTTATATTAATCCCGATTCACTCGTCCACCTGTTCCCTAAAATGAAAACAATAATTTAGTCAACTTTAAGAAATTATATTAAATCGATAACATATATGATTTGTACAAAAAGTTCAAAAATTATATATTATTCAATTCTAAAATGATTTTAATTTAATGTTTATATTTAAAGATGTTTTCATTTTATATACATCTTCGTACACGCCTGAAAATTAATCTAACTTTACTATTGTAGATTCTTATTTTGATAAAGACAAAACAAAAAAACATCGGAATAACAACCATTGGCGTTACGGAAACAATAAACATTAATCACATTTGATCATGTAACCAAAAGCTGAAATTTAATTGGTCATTTTGTTTTGTTTTGATTTAACTTAAAACTCTATTTAAAAAATAAAGATATTATTTAAAAAGACTTGCTCAAAATTTCTGAATATATGCATAAATGGTTGAGAAACCACAATAAATAAATAATTATATGTTTGTGTAAAAAATAAGAACGTTTCATCTTAAATTTGTTATTTTATTTCCGTGAAAAATCTGTGTATCCGTTTCTAATTTAAATACAATTCGCAAATTGTTACACATTTTTATTTTCAATGGTAGCAAATTATTTTGTCTCATGGTGAGTTAAAAGCTATTTACATATGTACATATAATATATAAGTGTGAATTTACATTTTTACATTCATAGAAGTAAATTTATCATATCATATTGTGTGTATATACAATAACTAATTTATAAAGGTTAATCATTTAAATACTGTCCTATGTATACGTTATGACTTACGGTTAATCAGTTACAGCTTAAAATTTGGTCACTTTCACTTCTGGTTGGATTTCGTGTTGAATCCTCTTCATTTTCCTCGTGAACCAAACGGAAAATACCAAGAAGGATATTTTCAAAAACATCATTATAACAAACACAACCACAAAGGCCATTACGGAAAGTAATTGACAAAACAACGACCGTTCCACTGCCAGAATATTGATACAACTGGCAGAATTTTTCAACAACAGCCATTGATATTTACATACTTTTTATCATAACCGCGACACAAATTATTCACGTTAATTTTGTCATCAATATTCAGCATAACAGTTGTTCAAAACATGATAATACTATTCGTACAGCATATTCAACAACTTTAGGCACATAAAAAAAACTATATCAACTATACTTTTTTTAATTTAAAAACAGGAATGGTTTTAAAAAGCAGAACAAAAAATATATTTTGTGAGAGTGCATTAATGACGCCAAATTTCACTTCTCCGGTTATTTTTTACTGTTAAGTTACAATTTAACCTATCGTAAATGAAGTTGTTGATACTGCATTAGCCTGGTTGTTTCCATTTCCGAGCAATTCATAGAAATGTATGCACTTAATATCTAAGCTAATTTATTATATAAACCATAAAGCTTAGATGGTATATATGTAGATATTATTCGAACAAGCTCGGGCACGCATGCTGAGTCATCTAATTATGGAGTCGCGACATCGGCTTATACAAATTGCACCATGGAGCCAGAAATTGGACTATTATTTTAATCAACATTTGTATTTTATAGGTGACTATATTAATTTTACTGTTTATATTTAACTAATATAATAATACTAAGTTGCGGAAACCCTGAAAACATTTCACATAATTCAGTTTAAATACCACAGTTCGACAAGCTCATGTCTATAACCCCATCTGTTAACTTATTTGAGTATTAAAAAATAACATAATTGAAACTGTCTATAGATGGCACTCGATAAAAATAAATATATTTTTATTTCTCGTGATATAATAGAATAAAAGTTAATTAAAATTTATCGTTTACAGAGATCTACATTTATTTTTAAATAGTAATCTGACCTTAGCCTCTAAATGTCAGTTGCATGACAATTTGTGATTGCTTTATTGCATTGTAGTGGTCTTAAACATTTGAACGTAATGTTATTAGAAACTAAGTAGTAAATTAAATATCATCTTACAATTGTATAAATACGATATATAGCTAAATTATTATATTAATGAACTCGCGTACAAAATATATCGATTGGAATACATGACGCATAAAATTATTTTTAGAAATTGTCTCATACACAATTATTTATCTCTTATCTCAAATATGTATAACTTATACAAATATAATGATGATATCAATCATCGTACATAATTGGTAAATTTATCATACTTTTTGGAGGTAGGCAGATCAAACTGTTGTTGTTGTAATATTTAATTATTATTTATACTATATTTTTTTTATAAAATATTAATAATAATTTTGACGGCACTCCGCCACGACACATTACAAACTGATTCAGATTTACTAACCCAACTTTTTGTAAACAAATATAATGAGTGCTATTTTACAGAGAATTGTTTTGAGAGATATGTGAATTTAAATAAATACTTTATTCCATAAAACGAATTGTTTATGCATTAATGTAAGGTAAATCTTCGGAAAAAGATTCGTTGTGTTATATACTCTGATTTATTATACATGTATTCCTAATATTATATAATTCAATAAATTTGAGACGCAATTATTTTGCAAGAATCGAGTTATATGAACGTTTGTTTATAGTGCAGCAATCAGAGCAAACAAGGGATTGATTTTTATATCATTCGTTTGAACGAAGCGACGAATCGATAATGAACTCGATACTGAAAACAATACTGTATTGTTAACAATACTGTACTGTTTCCTCTAGAGTCTAGACAGACAACGGAGTAACGGAGACGGGTGTTTTATATCCGTCTGCTATAAAGTGCTTTGGTGCAACACGTACCCTTTTTCCGAAAATAAGAAACTGTCTTACTTTATTTTTTGGTCCGAAATATGAGCTAGGTCTTATTATCGGGGGAGGGCTTACTTTTTACGTATTATAGAATAAGTAAATTTATATATTTTCGGTTAATATTTATTTTTATATAGGCATTTTACATTTATTTCAAATTTATTCGAATACAGTCATCTCACCTTCTTCTGAAACATCGTCATAACTAATCAAATTCTGAATTCCGTCCTGAATTTCAATCAAGTCCATTTTCTGTTGAATCATTGGTCCGAATTTCTCATGTCCTGCAATATAGCTATCCTTAAATGAGTATTTATTTTCTAAGTAGCCTATTCGAAGTGCATTGGAAACACAACAGGCAGTTATTTTATCCCATGAATTCTTTACCCAATTCACAACTTCTTGTAGACCAGGCTTCAAAAACCTTCCACGTTGATTTCTCACCATTCTGTTTTCAATGTATTCATTCATTTCCACTCGCAAAGTATCCTTAAAGGGTCTGGAGATAGGCAGTCATTCCCGCTGGAATCATATTTTTTTCTTTGTCTCGAATCGTGTGAAGTTTATGAGTTCTTGATTTATTTTTGTTCGTATCAACACTGAAATTTATCCGTTTCTCACTCATAGTTATAATTAAAAAAAAAAAAAATATTTTAAATGAATTGTTTTTTTTTTTAAATATGCGTATTAGCGAATTGTGCGAAAGTCGAGGGCCGCCTGTAAATAGTGTGTCACTAGCTATAATCACCACATGTTGGCGTTCACCTAATTTTAACTAGGGCTTATTTTCGGGGGAGGACTTATATTCCAAAAACTCATGAAAATCACGCTAGGGCTTATTTTCGGAGGATGTCTTATTTTCGGAAAAAGACGGTATATTTCTCTGAAACATAATTGCTGTTGTTGCTTGTACGAATCTTCTTTGTATTTGTGACATAAGATTAACTCTTAAAATGTTAACGAAATATAATGGTTATTATGTGTAGTATGGGGGACTATTCGTTATGACCAAAACTAGGCGGCACTCTGCTAACACCGGCATAACGGCGGCGTAAGACATTATTTGCAAGACCTCGACGGGAAGACCATGACCGGCGGGACCTCGTCAGCCGATCTTTCATATCATTCGCATCGTTTGAATGTGTAACTAAATATTATACTAAGCTTCAATAAATATTACTGCAGTGGCTCAATCTGTGTCTATTTATCCACCCCCATCCGTCCGCCAAAGTAGAATATAATAATTTTTTCGATGTATGGCTGAATGCATTATTATAAAAATATTGCAATTATGATGGGGAAATCTATTAACATTTCACGTTTTCTTTCAAAGTTCGATTTTCATCACAAACTTTTCCAGATAATTTAAATTTTTAGGAGTATATAAATCTTGTTCCTCAGAATTATTGATTTCAGAAATATAAACCATGTTTACTAAATTGTCTTGTTAATCGGATAATTTTTCAATATCATAATTATTTAAAACTTGGAAACCATCTTCTGATGATTTTAATATACAAATTATCACTCTTAAGGAGATGAATATCTCTATTTCTGACCATAGTATTTTCCAAGTGGCATATAAAGTTATTTAATCAACACGATGTAAGTAATTAAGATATCACTCTATATCTTTCTGATTTTCTTAGAATTTTTAAACTTATCATTTGTTTGATTCATCTTATCATATTTTAAGATTACTGATACTGTACTTAATTGTATTTATTTACTTGATTGACGAATAAATATGCATATACACATTACTTGTTTATACAAGTAATTTAAAATTATTCTGGAATATTTTTTTATGATAATAAATTATTAAAGAGATTTGATACATAATAGTAATGATATGGATAGAGCTAATTAATATTAAATTTTATTCCATAAAATATATAGCAAATTAATATAATATATACGGCAGATAACTTAATTCAAGAAATAAATTTGTCCTTCTTAAACAAAAATTCCCAAATGACCTTTTTTAGAGCCTGGGACGCTGAATATTATCTTTTGTCAATGCATCCTCGACGAATTCTGTTTTTTTGCTTTATGGGATATCCGCATTGGTCGGCATAAGAAAGAACTGCCGGCATGTCGTTAAGCCGATGGATTAATTTATGGTGCTTTTAACGCCATATATTTTTGTTCTTATGCTAATTTCAATGAAAGCTTTTAAAATAACTTTGATTAATTAACGGGAGACGGAGGTCACTGTGGATTGTTGGTGGTCTTGCATTTACAAAAAGAATTTTAAAAATTGCCTTCTAAAAAAATATTTTGCAAAACCGCGTAAATATAGGATGGATGTAATTATATTAATGTTTTGTTCGGAGTATGTTTCTTATAACAAAGTAAAAAATGAGAATAATTTGAAATAACTTTTTATCAGCTGCTGTTTCTCCGTAGTGTTGAGAGCCCCTGGCCGTATTTATATATGTACGTACCCGGTCACACAGTGATCGTTTAGCCGTCAGACCTGTCGCTGTGTTTTTATTCGTAACATTATGGAAGTCAACGACTATCAAAGTTTCTTTCCATCGAATTGGAGCCATTCTAATGCCTATGAGAAAGTATTGTATATCCTGTGAGTATATATATATATATACGAAAATCATTTTAAACGGCGACATTCCAAATATATTTTCTAGTTGTTGTTCCGCAATTGGAACATACGCTGTACGTTGATCGCATTGAAAGTTCCCATGTACTGTATAAATAGCAGAATACTTTTATATACTTTGTTCTTTGTCCTTTGTGTATATTTATAAATTCACATGTATGCATTTATGTGAATGTGTGTGTGACAGAGCCTCTCAGTGCTGCCATACGTGAAAAAGTACAGAGGGGAACATAATCACACCCAAATATTAATAAATTCTTTTTAAAAATCGGAATAAATAAATATTTTATTTAAAATAGTGTCAAAATATATTATAGTATTAACCACCATTTTATTTCAAGATGGAATATCAGGCTAGCTAACAAACAGCCGAGATATATAAATTTATTTTTTCACTTTTTGTGAATATCTCTTAATATTTATTATATGTATACAGTGACTACTTGTTCTTTTCTTCAAGAAATTTACAAGAGGCTACGGTAGTTGAACAAATTGATTTGAGTACATTGTAAGTTGATAACCACCTAACAATGAAATAGATACATCATTTAGAAAATCTTCACATTCTAACTCTTTAAGGGAATTCTTGAACTGGCGATGATTCTTTGCATTTGTTCAAATGTAATTTATAATCTGTAGAACTGCCTTGACAATATCATCATATTTTAAATATTTTGCTGACAGATATTGACGGTGAATTATACAATGAAAATTATAAACCATGGAAATCTAGAATCATTTTTCAAAAGGTTAATGAGACTTACATTTTTACCTAACATTGCAGATGCTCCATGAGTCGCTATACTTACAAGTCTGTTACGGGATAAACCAGCATTGTTCAATATTGTGTCAAGTGCATTCTTGATATCGACACCACGAGTCGATTCTTTAAGTGCTACTAAATCGAGCATTTCTTCTTTCATAATTACTTCTACAGAAACGAGTGCTTGCTATATCTTATGAGCTCGCTACTGTGGAGCCACATTAAATATATATATCAAAGATCCGTGTGCAGCTCGCGAGCCGCCATTTGGCCATATAAAACAGAGTTCAGGAATATCCATATATTTATTAAATTTCTTAGCCTGGACACGTTTCAACTTATTAATAGAAGGTCGAATTGTTTTTTCATCCTAAATAAGAAATTTATATTTCTTTAATTTTTTGCCACAGTACAGTATATAATATATTATACACACATATATGGTAAAAAGGTAGCTTTTGTTTTTCACAAAATACTTGTAAATTATATAAATATTTTATTTATTTCAGGGAGCAAATAAACATCGATAATTGGGAATTTCAACAATTAAAATTAAAATTTAATAAAGTACCCGTAACAGTTTATCGTGTACAACACCCTATTGGATTTTTAAGGTACAAAGTACAAACGGAGTATCTACAATTCTCTTCCCAGACTTTTCAAGAGGTAAATATATTTTATTTATTAATACTTTTTTTAATCTAACAAGCTTTCCATTTTTAGAATTTTGGCTTTATGTCCGTGGAAGACAATGATTTGGAAACATTTTTGAACTACAGTTGTGACCAAAGATTCATCGATTTCAAAGCAGAAAGTGTCATGCCAAACAGTTTGCCAAACAACATAAAAAATTTGGTTGTTATAAGAAATCGAAACTCAGCTGTAGACACTGATAAAAATCATTATCCGATGTATCTAATAAAATTTTAAATTTTTATACTATTTTCCAAAGTAAATATAAAATTTATCATTCGTTAACAATATAATATTTTTAATTTAATGACAATGTATTAAAATTAATTATTGTAAATATCTTCCAAATTGACCAATTGTTATTAATAATATAATTATAGCCATGTTTCCTTAAAATGTAAAAGAAATTTAAAGCATTTGAGAATATTTAATCTATTTTTTAGACGCATAAGTGTGTTTTATCTACATTTTTTAATATGTAAACTATAATTTTAATCTTATATTTCTTACCAATAAAATAAAACGATGTGATCCATAAACTGACTGTATTTTGTAATAA